>NW_027530575.1:1680980-1753131 GCF_008692635.1 Crocuta crocuta | reverse complement strand
ATTCAAGCTAGCTGACAAATATGTATGTATGTTTGTATATAAGCTGGATGAATAAATATATACCTTACATTACTTAAAGAAACTGATGATAATTGAATCTTTGCCATTAAAAGATGATGTCAATCATATTCTCATTGTCCAGAAAATTTTTCAAAATGCCTTTGTTTCTTCATTGGCAATAATATGACTATAGCTCCTCAAAATTATTTTAAGGTTTAAGATGGCACCATCAGTAGATAAAAATTATATCCAGATTCTGTGGACAGTGTGTATGCCTACAGAGGTTAGGCATGTGCTGTAAATTGTATGGAGATGAACAATAACTCCTTATAGGATTACACTGTATACACCAAAGGAAATAATATATCAAAGCTAAAACAATGAGGAACAATTAAATACCCTACTGAACATAATAAAATGTTAGCTCTCCTTATCAGTTCCATACCTCCTGCTACCCAAACAAAAGTAACAAAAGATAATCATGTCAAGTTGAAACAATTGGTGCTCATGGGAATGTAACATAACCCTACCTTATCATGTGTGGGTGCTCATGGGCTGGACATTGCAGGGAGTTATAAAGAAATGATGAGGTCAGTAAGCTACCATGACACCAAGAGCTGATAGTACTAGAGAAATATCACAATTTTTAAAATATAAACACAAAACCCATTAATAAGTAGTATTATTTATACTAGAGTGTTCTTTTGGAAAATTCCTTCTTCTAGTACAAACCTTTGGGTCTTCAATGATTCCTAGAAGTGCATGCCCACTAAAAGGGCAATCTTTAATTTTATCCTTTCTGCAACATTATTAAAATATATTACAACCATAATAAATATACATCATCATCAAAAACCTTGAACATCCAATTGCCATTTCCTTCAAACTTAAATAAAAGAAAAACTTTTACAGATTATCTTTTTGTTTCCTCTCCCAAGAGACTAAAAACATTATTTGAAAAGAAGGTGGATTGAGATGGTATTATTTCAGTGAATGTATAATTAAATTAACAATTACTCCGACCATCATCCAATATTCATCAGGCACCCACATTATGCTGTGTAACACATAAATAAACACCCACTACCTCATGGGGTTTTTCTTTGTAATGACAACTAGTGCTCTGTGTGCGCTTCTATAGGCAAGTAAAAAAAAAAAAAAAAAGCAATCAATAATACATTCCAAACTGGGTTTAAAGAAAAAGCACTTCAGTAGTCCCTAGGAAAGGCTATTTTATTGTATTTTGAGAAAATGCCCCTTAATCTCAAAATTCAGCCAAATCTCTCATCTATGTTTGTGGCCTTCAAAAAGAAGTGAATGCACAAGAGAACGCTTATATATATATGAGCCACTAGGAAGCAGGAAAGTATAATTGTTATTTGTAATCATTTTTACCAAAGGAAGGAAAGTAAGCTTTGCTAATATTCAACATATGGGCCATAACTGATGTCTTATTAAATTCTATCAAGTGGCCACACATTATAAAATAGGTTATTTATGCTGAAAAAAAAAAGCTTAATTTTACAGCAGACAAGCACTTAAAACCTCACCATTCACTTTCATTGTATGGCAATTTATTGCAGTTTATGCGTTCCCAGTTAAGGAGTTTGCAAATTATTCTATTTAACTTTAACCAAACTAACAGTCACAAAATTGATAAACATCTTAAAAGCTTCCTACCCCTCCTCCTGAAACAGATTCAGATAAAACCAATTAAGCAAGCATCAGCTCACAAGAAAATGACAGCACTGACAGTCATTTACATTTTCAGGTGAAAATGATTACAACTTAATCAGATATAAAATGAAGTTGTTCACAGAATTCAGAAAACTAGTATCTAGAACACTATTTGAGTAGGGATTTATATCCACTGTATTTAATAAGACTATTATATTTGAAATTCATTTATTGCATTGTTTGTAATTCAGTTATTTCACAAAGAATTCACCACAATAGTTGCACAATGTCATTGATGTGCCTAATTGTATAAATTCAACACCTTTAAAATATAGTTAAATCTTCATCGTAACTTGCTAAATGATAAGGATTGACTAGGAAACTCAGTTTTTTTTTCAAAAAAATTAAAAGGGAAGAAAGCGAAAAAGAAAAAGAAAAAAACTACTTTCCCCCCCACATAGACATTTACAGTTATCCAGGAGGAAGAGTAAATGGATTATAAAACTTAGTTTTTTTCCTTTACAAAAGAAAAAAGACATTCAAATTTATTGACCTCTCATTACTATTCTGATAGACTTTAATAAGGTAGTATATTATCAACAGTATACCACCCATCAGTTCTTGAAAAAAAGCACATTTAATCTGCATATCTAAGAAAAATGGAACATTTTAACAAAGAGTCAGAAGGTAAATGCTCTTGGAAAGAAATGTACGCCATGTAAACAGTGCTTAGAAAATAGATACAATTTGGAGGGGCGCCTGGGTGGCTTAGTCGGTTAAGTGTCCAACTTTTGCTTAGGTCATGATCTCGCGGTTCGTGGGTTCGAGCCCCGCGTCTGGCTCTGTGCTGACTGCCAGCTCAGAGCCTGGAGCCTGTTTCAGTCTGTGACTCTCTCTCTCTCTGACCCTCCCCTGCTCACGCTGTCTCTCTCTCCTACAGATAAATAAAAAAACATTAAAAAAAAAAGAAAATAGATACAATTTGGAAATATTTTCTTTGTTATGTCATTTGATTGTTGATAACGACATATGTGCACCACCCATTTAAAAAAATGTCTGTACACTTAAAAAACAGACAAAAACTTTAAAATAGAAGTTATTGTTAAAAAATCTTCCAAAAACTATCAGTTTGCAAAAAAATATAAAACATGCAAGACATTGTGATTAGTTTGAAAGAACAACTGATTTGTAACAAGAAATATGTAAAGTTTTCAATGAAACTAAAAGAAAAAACGAATTCTTGTGAAATTTCAACCAAAATAAATCTTAGTGAATGTAATGTGAAAGTGACTCAAGATAAAATATGAACAACCACTGATATGATTCTTCTATCTGATGCTTATATTTTGAGTTATCTTTTAGCGTTAAGAAATATTCAGGGGTGTCTGAATAGCTCAGTGAGTTAAGCGTCTGAATTCAGCACAGGTCATAATCTCATGGTTTGTGAGTTGGAGCCCCACATCAGGATCTATGCTGACAGCTCAGAGCCTGGAGCCTGCTTCAGATTCTTTGTCTCCATCTTTCTCATAATGCCCCTACCCCATTTAGCCCATCCGCCTACCCAACACCGCTCCAGGAACCCTCAATTTGTTCTCTGTATTTAAGATTCTTTTATGGTTTATCCCCCTCTCTGTTTTTATATTATTTTTACTTCCCTTCCCTTATGTTCATCTGTTTTGTATCTTAAATCCACATATGAATGAAATCATATATTTGTCTTTCTCTGACTTATTTCACTTAGCATAAAGTGTATTATTCTAATTCCATCCATGGTGTTGCAAATCACAAGATTTCATTCTTTTTGATCACTGAGTAATAGTCCATTGTATATACATACATACACCACATATTCTTTATCCAATTATCAGATGATGGACATTTGGGCTCCTTCCACACTTTGACTATTGTCAATAGTGCTGCTATAAACATTGGTATACATGTGCCCTTTGGAATCAGCACTCCTGTATCCTTTGGATAAATACCTAGTACTGCAATTGCTGGGTTGTAGGGTAGTTCTATTTTTAAATTTTTGAGGAACCTCCATCCTATTTTCCACAGTGGCTGCACCAGTTGCATTCCCACCAGCAGTGAAAAAGAGTTCCTCTTTCTCTGCATCCTTGCCAAAATCTGCTGTTGCCTGAGTTATTAATTTTAGCCATTCTGACATAGGTGGTATCTCATTGTAGTTTTGATTGTATTTGCCTGAAACTGAGTAATGTTGAGCATTTTTTCATGTTTGTTAGCTATCTTGGATGTCTTCTTTGGAAAAGTATTTATTCATGTCTTTGCGCATTTCTTCACTGGAGACAGAACAATTTTTATAATACTAAGATTATTAAATGGGATTTTTAAAAGAAAGAGCAAATAGGATGGTTGGTTAAGAGAAAGACCAATTTTAATGGAGTGGAAACAAAAGCAGAGTCCAAAAGTTCAGTGATTCAAGAGAAATAAAATTCACAGGTTGAAATTAGAAACTGAATAGAAGAAAGTTTAACAAAAAATAGGACAATAACATTATCTAAAGCGTTGTTTCATTTAATTCTAATGACTCCATAGCCCTGTAGCCTACCTAATTACATCTCCATCTTACATTTAAAGAAATAGAAGTGTCTAGAGAGCACAGGTAAATTACATAAAGTCACCAGGAAAACAGTCCTTATTAGAACATTGATGCCCTGGGGACCCTGGGTGTCTCAGTCAGTTAAGCATCCCAGTTTGACTCAGGTCATGATCTCACAGTTTGTGAGTTCAAGCCCCATGTTGGGCTCTGTGCTGACAGCTCAGAGCCTGACTCCTGTTTTGGAATCTGTGTCTCTTTCTCTCTCTGCCCCTCCCCTGCTCATTTCTGTCTCTGTCTCTCTCTTTAAAAAAATAAACATTTAAAAATTTAAAAAAAAAGAAAATTGATGGAAATTTTGGCTTAGAAAAATAGTCAATTAACCACATAAAGTTTAAATTTCAACCATTTTAAATGAATAGTACTATACAAACTACATCACCCACTAAGCACTCAGTGTTAAACTAATGTGTTAAAATACATAAATAAATATAATACTAAATCTGATTAAACATAAGTAAAGTGAAAAAAATTATAAAAGATGTAAAATATTGAATAGTCTATTTTGATCTTTTATGTATGCTGATAAAGATTTTTTGAAAGATTTTTCTGAAATGTCTGCTACTAATTTCTATATACATATATTAGTGAGAATCCTTTTCAAGTAAAAATGGCCTCTCTGTTTTAGTGCCATGTTTATTATTTTTTTATATGAAAAAAGGCACATACAAAAGACCTCCACCTTTAGAAAGACATAGTGAATTACATTTTATTAATAATTGGTTTCCATATAAATAAACCAAAGAAGTCTAAGATCATTTATTTATTTTTAATTAAAAAGCAAATTTACTGAACATAATTGAACTTTGAAAATACACTTAAATCTGATTTTGATTAGTGAAATCTTTCTCGTCAATAATTTAACTACTAAATTGATAAATCCCAAAGCATTTCTTTAAAAATCTCATTAGCATGCCTACATCCTCCTTCCCCTGTAATTCCTGTTTAATTATAGCTAAGTCTTTATTCAGATGCAACCCCAGAGGAAATTTTTTAAAAAGTAGTTCTCTAGCAGAGACGAGATCTAACTAAAGGTCACATGAAATTGTACAGGAAGCCTAGGGGCTGCTAGCGGGGACTTAAGACAGCAATGGTTGGGGAAGTGGTTCTTCCCAGATTTGTGAGAGTCCTGAATACTTCATGCTGGTGAAACTTGCATATGCTTTCTTCTTCAGGAAAGACTTTTCATATTAACCGCCCATCAACTAATGACTTCTTTTTCTCACTTTCTTTGTCAAATTATTATTTTAATTGCTTCTTATAATTCATTATATAAAAAATAATGTATCCTGTTGTGGTCCCATACACTTTTTTCTAGGGATCTTTATTTTTATTAAAACTTTGATACACCTGCTGAAATCCAATAAGGAAAAATTTAAAAGAAAATAAAAGACACTGGGAGATAAATGCTGCAGCACTCTTTAGAGCACATCACTAAATATCAAATCTTTATATGACACATCTTAGGTCTTCCTGCCTTTGGCCTCTGTCATCAAACTTCAGCTTTCCACTTCTTCTCAGAAAAGTAATAGCCTGGTGTTTGATCAGTGAATGCAATCACCTTTTATTCTCAGATTTGTCCCTCATTGAACCGCTGAGTTGTATGTAATCAGCCCAGCTTCCCTTAGATCAGCTTGACCAGCCCAGAAACTAATGTAATTTGTTAGACCACTCCTAAATTCAGTCTTGGGGATCCCATATCACACCACAACCTAATCTCTGCTCATTTTAAAAAATAAAATAATTCAATTTTGGCATTAACCATATATATTCTGCATTCATATAACAATTTTTCTCAAGTCCTCTTGAAATGCCTTTAAATATTTTTACATGTAACATTCTGAAATATGTAATTTCTACACTCATTCACTTTTATCTTGTAGATTTACTTATTTTTTTCCAAGAGTAGACAAGGAATAAATACTACGTTAAAGAAATGGAATTTTTACTTCTCCTAATGGTATTTGTTTTTCTAGTGTAACAGTTATCATTTATTGGCTTCAATATGTTTGCAAAAAAAAAAAAAGGCTTGGATTCAAATTTACAGCTAAATATTAAAGCTGCTTCCAGTATCAGCCTATTAAAAAATTAAAATACAATAAAATGAAACAAAACAATGACTTGAAGAGTCCAGAGTACTTGCTTTGCAGCTCAAATAATTATCAAACAGAGGAAGTGAAGCAATATTAATTAGTATAAACAACATAAAGATGCATACATTTCAAAATAAAACTCCCACATGCAATAACTTTTTAAACAAAATTGTGTTTCTTTTATTTAAGGTAAGGGATATATCAACAGATACAGTGTCTCTATTCCTAAGCAACCCCTAAATTTCCCTTTGTTGTCAATATTTGGAACAGATGATTTACCACTTTTATTTCTTGCATTCATACCTTGATGTCCTTTTGCTGAAGCAAATTCCCAAATTCCATCTTCTTTTACTTCTTTTATAAAAAATAAAGCTTAGTGAAGCTGAAGAAACTTTATAAATTCCTTCTTATTGCCAAAATTGTAGCTACTGCCCTGGACACCTCAGTTACACCAACTAACAAATTCACCCTTACCTCTTTTTACAAACATTGAACACAATTGGAACTTTTTTCTCTTTCTTTCTTTTTTTTTTCATATACAAAGAATAGAATACTGAATAATATATATCAGATTGTTAAACTATTTCATACTTCAGGTCCTCATAAGATGTCTGAAGATTAATTTTCTTAGAAAAATATAGTCTTATGTAGAATTTGTACAGGATAGAATTCCATATAATTCAATAATACCTTTTTCAGTAACAGTACAAGCCAGAGTATGATCTGAATAAAGGTTTGATGTTTGTTCTTATCGAGTATTTTTCTAAAGACTGCATAAAACTGCTACATTTAATGTATTACCTAGTCATAAATCTAAATAGAATAGTAAGATATTAGATTTTGGGAAGACCATGTAGATGATTTAGTACTATTTTCAAAGCAAGTAATATGTTATAATGGATAACGTGACATGACATGATACAATATGATATTATAAGATTCCTGAAGATGATCTACTCTCTACTTGGGAAATCCAAGTCATTGGGTATAAGTATTTCAAAGAGTAGACAATGACTTTCTAAAAGTTAAAATTATTTGAGGGTAATTTTACCTAATGAACTAATAACATTTCTTTATGGCAATCCAACCTTGGTCCTCTGCTCCCTCTAGAAGTGATTTTTTAGCTATTTCAATATATGGTTCACTCTTTATACCTTCACACTCTGTATGTTTGTTTTCACACTCTGAATCTCTGGGATTCTCTTGAACCCCTACTTGATAAAGTCCTTCAACTCATTCTTCAAATTCCAGTGGGTTCAAATATGTAGTCTTCTGCCCAGGACTCCTTCCCCACTCCATGCTAGGAGGAATTAATCCCACCGTCTACTGTGCCTCCATGGTCATTTTCTCCAAGACTCCTATAATTTCTGTGTCATTCGTTTATTCTTTCTGATTAAGTTGTAACAATAAAACAATAAAGGTAATCTGTAACTACTGAACCGAATTACAATCTAAGCTAATATTTTGTATTTCATGGGAACATTTATTTCCTGATTCTTTCTAGGTTCTTTCAGTAGGTAGGAGTACTAGCAAGTGGCCTCATATGATAGGTTTTATTGGAAGGTTAATCAAAAATTTTAGGAGAATAGAAAACCATTTCTACCTTTTCTCTGTTAGTTAGGCTTCATGGATATCAAGGGATACCTTTAGGAAATTCAGCAATTTTAAGAATTTATGACAGTTTATCATACCCTCAGAAGTATGCATTCTTTGCTTCCTTCTCAAATTCCCCATACTATTCATTTCTATTTATTTTATTCCTATTTTCTATTCCTTCCTACTTTTCTGTATCTGTTATAACAACAACAACAAAAAAAGGACTATGATTGGTTTAGTTAATTACTACGGAGCTATTCAATATACAGTTCATTCACTGTCAGGCAGAGTTCTCCTATCAGGCTACTGAATAAACCATAGCTACCAATTCCAGAATATATATGGTGACTTTTGGAAGAGCTCCAATTCCTATTAGGGCAATTGGAAGTGAATTATGTGACACAAAACATGAAAATATGTACACAGAGACGTTGGCTGCTTTCTTTTGGAGAGTGGTGCAGGGGTGGTATGGCACACCAGGTTTCATGTGCATCTAACAAAACATATTTACAACTTTCCTATTACACTTCACAAATTATTATTAACCAATTCAAATTTTCCCAACCATCATAGTGGTTCACCTTAACTAAATCTTTTAAAATTGGCCATAATTAGTTTAATGGGAGTTTAATATTTAAGACAAAAACACAAATAGCCATAATTGCCCAGCTCCCCAATACTCCATCCCAACATTCAGAATAAAAGACTCCTTGGTCTTAGTATGGCTACTGTGGATAGATTTGACTATATAAAACAGAATAGCTATATATATATATTTGGCTCATCATAAGTGTATCTATTCTTCCCTGATGTTCCTAAGCTGGGGAGAAGAAAAGTAGAGTTGCGTCTCAGTCCTTCAATATGATTGTATGGATTTCATGTCAAACACAGAAGCACCAGTCTATGTATAAGATTCAGACCATTTAAGTGCCTTCTTGGGTTTTTTTCTGTAAGAACATAGCAATATCAATACCCACCTCTCTTCCTCAAGGACTAGAAATTGAGTTCCTATATGTATTAGTGCCCCCCCCCCCATAGTAATAACAACAGAACAAGGGATTAACTAATGTCAATCCAACAAATTTATCTTACTTGGGGAGACAATTTTTAAAAAGTGAAAACTTTATTCCACCTAAGTACTGCTGCTGAAGTAATCTGATCTTTTGATGTATGATTATGAGACCAAAGTATAAAAGGGGAGAAAAAAACATCAATAGTGAAAGCTTGGCTGTACTTCCATCACTTTTTCATTTCGGATGTCAAAATTATTAATCTCACATGGAATCGTAAGGAATATATACAACACTCTATTCCTTGATTATGTGCTTTCTCTTGTTAATATTGACATGAGGAAGATAGATTTTTATAGCGGATATTGATTTAGTCATAGGTATATCTTGATCATGGCTAGTAGGTCTTTCAGTTGGCCATGTAAATCCGTAGTTAATCTCTTCTTTAATTATTTTGCAATCATTTTGTTGATTCTAGCTTTTGTTTATTTGGCTTTTAATGTTTAATTTATAAAGGAAAGCAAAAGGACATAGTGAGGGACATAAACACAGCGCATACGCAAGTAGGTGAAGTTTCCTCTAGCAGAAACCCCGTTTACACCTAATATCCTCTATTTCTTTTCTTTGCTGGAAACATAATCTTAAGTTTAGTCAGAGGAGAATGACAGACAACCTGAATTCCAATTCCTCACTTAGTTAATGTGGGAGAATCATGTACAAATCACTACTACAGAGATGTCTAACATATCAAAATGACTCACAGAGAATGACTGGAACATTGTAGGTTATTTCTTGATTGCCAGGGAAATATTGCTAAATCGTGAGGAATAAAAATTGAATAAAAGGTATTAGTCATCACCATCATCTTCATCGTTATTATCATTATGATAATAAAATTTCTTCCCTGCCCTAGGACAGTTTACACATTAACAAATTATATCCAACTGACATTGTGTCCTCATCATGGTTCTTAAATGGTAAGCAGGAAAATGACACAAGATAATTGAACAATTAAAGGGAATTTAGAAAATTGATGGGAGGAGGTATCAAGAAAAGGTAGTTCTCTGATAATCTCTGCCTAACACTTAGACTTTATGCTAAAGAATTAAGTTTGGAAGTCATCAACATTTATTCTATATATAAAATGCCAAAACTTGTTTGACTGACTTTGTTGACTTGTTTGTTATTTGTTTGAGTTAACTGACAGATTGTGCCATATTTTTTTCTGTCAGTTTAATACATTTGTAAAGTGGCTCTAAATTGGAGAGTGCTTGCCTTGTTGAATTTTTGCTCACTCCTACAAAATGACACAATAGTGACAGTATGGCCATAAATATACTGTTGAATAAATCTAAGAATATGTGTGTTCAGTATGAACTCAGCTTTAAAAAATAGACTGTGAACACTTAAACTCCAATCAGTCCTTATATTAATATTCCTGTCAGAGTCCTTTGACTAAAGAAAATCTAAAATTTACTTCCACACAATCCCTGAAAGTAAAGTTATTGGTTGATATGCCACAATCTCTTTATAATAGGCCATGATCTGAATATGAAAATTATTTTCTAAAATAAATGAAAATCTCAGATAAGTACTATAACTTACTAAGTATTCCTCAAAGGTTACATTGCAATTTCTCTCTAATAGCTCTAAGTTTATGGCAGAAAATATTTGAGAAGAAGTAAATAGAATCATAAGTAGGAGTTGGCACTGTAGTTAAATTTTTATAAAAGTACTTATTAAACTAAAACTTGCTGTCATGGTACTTACTTCTGTAGTATGCAAAGACAAGTGATAAATACCCATGCACAAAAATCCTCTGATTTAATACCCATGAACTTTGATCAGTCGGATTTTAATTACTATGTATTATTTTATAAATAAAAGTGATTACTTCAAAAAATGTTGGACAAAAGTTCCTTTGAGTTTGAAAAATTGTATCTTTAATAATACACATATGAATGTAATGGTACTGTAGTGTTAAATACAGAGATCCTAAATCTAAGGATAAAATTAATTTAGCTATAAATTGAAAACAAGAAATTTAAGTCTGCAAAGAACTTTCTTCAGGTTCTGTCAAGCCACCCACTGATGTTAGATAGCTCTGTACATGCAAAATCATGTTACTACAACTTTTTTTTAAGGGGTTAGGTGCATATCTGGAGTAATACATTTTCTCTAAATAAACAGACATTCATTCAAGGCATTGGTGTTAAGATCTCTTGAAAGGGGGAGAATCCTCCCTGGACCCTAAGACACTTAAGTTTGTGTCACACACAGAGAGTTGTGTCTCAGTTTAAAGACTCTTTGGGACTGTGTGTAGACAGGTGTCTCAAGTTCTGTCTCCCAAAGACTCAGGTCTAAGTTCACAAAAGCTGAGCTTTTATTCAGTTTCTCCAACAGTCTTATCACTGTCACCCCAAAATACATCACATCCCCAATAACTGTCAGTGGGGTCTTTCACCAAACGCTTGTCTTTTTTTTTTTTTTCAGGTGCTCATCATATGCTCCCAGTTTCCAATCAGCTAATCTGTGTATATTTTGAATTTTTCTAGACTCTAAGACTGTTGTTCGTATCTATACATTCTAAGTTTTTCCTAACTTTTGAGAATATCTCTGAGGAGGATACTGGATAATTATTTGTTTATTCATTGGAGTAAGTGATAGTCTAGCTTTGTGTTTTGTTTGGGTGCTTATATAAAAAGGGTAAAAGCACATATAGTCTTTTACTGAAATAACACCTTAAGCAACTCCACAAAGTACCTCTCATTCTTTCTTCCATAGTTTCTGCTTTGTTAATTAATTACATGGTTTCCTTGTGTTATGCCTTTCTGTAATTTACCTTAATGTAAATTTAATTGTTGCATATTAAAAATTTTTAATATTTATTTATTTTTGAAGGAGAGGGAGACAGAGCATGAGCAGGAGAGGGACAGAGATAGAGAGGGAGACACAGAATCTGAAGCAGGCTCCAGGCTCTGAGCTGCCAGCACAGAGCCCGATGTGGGGCTCGAACCCACAAGCTGTGAAATCATGACTGGAGCTGAAGTTGGACCCTTAATTGACTGAGCCACCCACGTGCCCCTTGTCACATATTTTTAAATTAAATTGCAACAAATTCTTCAACATTTTTCTGTAGCATTAATCTTTTATCTTTAAGAATACACGTACATGAGATCCTAAGCCTAATGATAAAATTGATTTTACCATCTTGTTGTTTTATTATATTTGTTTATAAATAAAACTACATTTTATATCATTAAACTGAGATTAGTGCTCAATGATCTATGTTTATGGGATTGGCTGCCAAAATTCTGTCTAAATCAATATTCATCCTTACTATCAAGAATTTAATGGCGTACATAGAAGTGGAAGCTAAAATTTTCAGTTATGCGCAGGAGAACACAGGTGTTTCCATTTGAAATTTGAGAAATTTTAATTTACTTGTCTTACTTAAAAGTAATAAGACTATCTGACTATTTATAAATCTACAATATTCCATTGTGCAGTTAAATTAATTCAGCATGGGAGGAATGCACTTTAATATTATTTTCTAATATAGTCCCTTTTTATTGCATCTTTGAATGTAAAGTGTGTATGTGAGAGGTGAATGGGTGCCCAATATGTATGTCACATTTAAAAGACAGAAACCAGACAGGTAGCTTTAATTAATAGATAGACTCTTTGGTGGTGGGCTATATATATAATAGTAAATGTAATAATTCTGGAAATGTTTGCATATGAAACTCCAAAAGGATCTTTAGACACAAACCTGAGATAATCTCAAAACCCTGGGCCTTGACCAGCTCTGGACTCAGGAGGAGAAGCAATCACGGAGCCACACACTCCCTTGCCAAATGAACTGTGTTCGGAAAGAAAATGAGCATCAGTTGTATTGTTGCGAAGCAGCAAGACTTGAGCAATTTTAAATGACACTTGACCTGAATAATAATCTTTATGGTTTTTTTTTTTTAATCTTTATGGTTTTTTAAATCTCACAACAGCAGCTCCTAAATTTATTTTTCTTTCTTCTTTTTTTAAACATTCTCCTCTATGGAATAGATTGACTTTGATAACTGAAATATTTTCAGCTATACAAACACAAACACTTTATATAAACTGTCTTCTGTGAATACTCTGCCTAGATCTCTAGCAAGGTGAGGAGAGAAAAATGTATCTGAAAATTGCTATCCTCCTTTATCTCTTGAAACCATATTCTTTGTCTGATATAGTATGAAGTCTAAGTCAGATATGACAGCAAGACCCAATAAATTGAAGAGAATATGGAGAGCTGGCACAACTTGTTACAGTATTAGCTCTGGCAGTGTTACTATTGCCTTTCAATTTTAACATCTACACAAAGAGGAAAATCATAAAATCACAAAAAAATGATGGCGAGAGTATTGCACCGGAAGATCGTACAATATGTATGCCAATCCTATAAACAAGAGTTGTTTCAGTGGAGTGTCACAACCTACAAAATACACCGTTTTATTAATAAATAATCCAGTTTCCTATGAAAAAACATAAAGACAGTTATTGCCATAAATCTGAGATTGCAATCGTCACTATAAGTCCAGGTTAGTGAGTACATTTGAATTTGATAAAAAGCAAAGACACTTGGAAATTTAATTGTTATGTGCAGCTTTATCACAGGCACAGGAAAAAAATCCAGTTGACATTTTCAATACTGAATTTTATTTGACAGTCTTCCATTTGTACTTTTCCCATCCACGTTGAGGACGGAGGCCAGAAATTAGGAATTTGAAAACCACCTTCATAGATGATATCATTACACATAGGGTTTATTTTTAAGGAATCATCTTTATTCCCTTTTCGCAACTAAGTAACCAAGCTAGAAAAAAATTTTTAAATCATTTTAATGATCAAAATTATTTTATCACCATACACTAATATATTCTAATGGGGTGAGATAAGGGTAACATATTTTTGACCTCATGTGTCAAGTTTTGGCCAAAGATAAACTATGTAATTTGCATATCTCTGTAGGTAATTTTAAAGATATAAATAGAATATTAGTGTATCTTTATGCATTCCAAAAATAAAATTAATATTTGATGCATGCCTGCTCTAAAGATTTTTTTTGCTATACTATAAAATTTGAATTTTCATGTTGTACTGAATGTGTGAAAGAGTCTATTCTTTGGAAATACAAAGTCTCTACATCTTCCTTAAGTTCCAATTATAAAATTTAGTGTGCATTTTTTCAATTTCAGATGTTGCTCCTGTCTTGTTTTTGGCAGAAACGTATATTTCAGCTTATGTTACAGGAATTGCACACATAAAATTCAAAAATACTTATTGCTGGTCCTCCAAAACATGTTGTAGGTAAAATAGTTAACTTGTGATAACTACAGTTAATGCTTAATGGTACCCACACCTTAAGTCATTTGTAATTTAATGGTTTATGTCATTGAATCACTCCTATCTTACCTAAAATTAAAATATAACTATAACTATATATATATATATATATTTCTGGCATCAGACAGAATTAATATTATCATTTGACTAACTTTGAAAACATTTACAAAGACATGAGATACTAATATTTTTATTTTTTTGTTAATTTCTGAAATTCACCAAAAATTAATTAAGCACTGCTATAATGAGGTAGCATGGATTTAAAGATTGATAATAATGACAAGCAGATTGCAGTGCTAAGGATTCATGAATAAGCATGCCAAAAGAGTGGACATTACTCATTTATGTCTCCTTCATTCCCGACGGAAGCCTGCCAAGACATCCTTCTTTAATAAATCTCATGGAGAGTGAGGTATCCACAGGACGTGGTTGCCAGAAAACTATGGATTCTCTTCCTTTTATACCAGGTGTCAGCAAACTATAGTCCACAGGTGGAATCTGGCCCTCTACCTGTTTTTGTAAATAAAGTTTTATTGGAACACATCCATGCCTGCTCATTTACATATGGCCTATGGCTGCTTTCACTTTATAATAGCGTGGCCTAGTAGTTGTACTAGAAACTACATGGTCCACAAAGCCTAAAGTATTTATTATCTAGTTCTTTAAATAGAACGTTTGCTGACACCTATTTTATATTGTTACATTGAGGAAAGGACTATATAAATGCTCACTGGTCTACATAATACCATCTAAGGCAAGCACTTACTGTGTTACAGTTGCATTATTCTATTTCTATTTCATTCCCTGTGGTAGGTCAAGAGGATGTTGGGTGATGGTCCACTAAAAGCCATTCCTTTGGTTGAGACATGGGCATCCATCCTTTATTCCTCACCAATTCCTAATTCTCACTGACACATCGAGATGTCACCTTTTTAACATAGCAACAGCATATCCCCCTCCAAAAACAAAAAAAAAGCCCTACAAAACGAAAATTGAAATATTAATTATTATGGCAACATTGTTTAGATAAACCAGCAAACCCAACTGAATTTTGCAGCTCTAGAAGCAGTTGAAGGGCTTAACTGCTCACTACTTAATTTTAAGGCTAGAACTATTTGACCTATGCCTGACAGGCATTTCTCTCACTTTTAGTTCAAAATTTCTTTTTTATATGAAACTCAACATCAAGGATGCTTTGTTTGTATTGTAACCTATTGAAAAGTGGATGGAGTAGCAAGACAATGATGGTCTATCTATGATTAAGAACATCATCCTCAGGAAGTCAGCTCAGTGACAGATTGACTGGAAGAGTATATTTGTAACTTAGAATTCTACCTGGCTATTTGTTATAGCCCCTCTGCCCAGCCTCACTAGTAAACAGACAAGCAGAGCTTGACAAGATATGATAAACAGGAGCTCAGCTATCTCAGTATTGAGGGTCTGGGTTATTCCACCAGCTAAGTCATATGGACCAGTAAATATGCTCATGACTGGTGAGAAGAATATAGAATGGTGGTACAGGACAGGGGTAGTGAATATCACCTGTGTCCTTGAGATCAACTGCACATCAGGACTGTGTCTTTCTAAACCTTTCCTTGTAAGTTCCTCACGGCACAATATAAGACCAACAAGACTCCTGGAAAATCTGTTTCTAGGTGGGACAAATTTACATTAAGAAGCAAGTAGGCTTTAGCTACACTCACTGTATTAGATAATAGGGTCTTGTCTCATATCCTCTCTTTAGGGACAGATACCCCATCCCTCATTTGCTGAGGATAACAGTAGCTGATTGCTCACAGCTCTACCCTTCATTTGGAAAGTGCCCTTGATTTGAAGGAACTACATCATACTTCATGGTTATGCCCTCCTAGGAGACACAGTCAGGGGCAATAATACAGGTACATGATAACTCCAAAGTCTCCCATAGATTTGATTAAGGTGTGATTTGCAATATAATAGCATCTCCCTCTACCAGATTGTGCCTTCGTCACTTCCTTGCAGCTGTATCTACAAAGAACACACCCCAGTCTTCTTCCTGCTTATAATTCTACATCTCAGAGTTGGTAGGAACTAGTCTAGGGAACTAGTCTAGACAGGTAGAGATATTTCACATTTATATTCCTCCCCCATTATTCTTGATAAATCACAAGACCATTATTTCCAATCCTGCTAAATAGGTCAAAAAAGCCCCACAAACTTTAAAGTTCTTTCCCAAGAATGACAACTTAAATTTGGCTGAAGTTCATTTTATAAGTTCTTGTTGTTAGTTACTTTTTAATGTTGTATGAATACAAGTAAGTGCTAGAGATGGCTAGCGATATGCATGTGGGGCTCAGAAGTATTTAGCTGGTAAATGAATCCTTTTGTAAATGAGATGACCTGTGGAGATAGTACAGAGTGAGGAGAGATGTGTCTGGGATTCGATTTTATGACATTATATCATTTAATGAACAGTAAAGCAGAATGCGTTTTTATGAGTATGATAGAGACCAGAGAAGGAGTTGGGAGGCAAAGATGCTTTTTATTATGATTAAACAATTTAAAATACACAAAATTGTAAGCACTTAACGAGCCCTACATACATGTAAGCTATAATTGTTATTGGATGGAGGAGAGGATGCTATAAAAAATTCATGAGCTTCATGGAAGTGAGGCTTTTTACAAGAAGTTAGGGAAATGACAGTCTTGAAGCAGCAAAGGTGAATAAGAAGAATGCTAACCCATTTTCCCACAATGAGGTATATGATGTTTGAGAAAATCAACAGGTCCCACTTTAAAGGCTGCAGGTGAGGAAATGTGTTCTGGAGAGAGCCTCTGAGAAGGTGACGTGACCATAGACATGTCTGGTGATAATGAAGAGGGCCTAGGTGAATGTTGGGAAGGATAAGGAGTGGAGAACTAGAACGTATATACTATCATCAGGATGGTGATGTGGACATGAATTGACCTGCAGACATATACTTCGGAAATAGAATCTGTAGTAAGATAAAAATTGGGGTTGAATCCAAACTGCTTTTCTGAGGAGGGATACCATGGACCTCATGGGGTAGAACACTTGGCATGCACATGGGTCTGAGGAGCAGTAGCACCTTACCTTTGGCTCATTAGGACTGGGATGAGGTGATGTGGCAAGTGGTTGCTATGTCTGCATCTTCATGGTTTCTGGGATTGTGGCTCCAGTGACTATAGTCTCTGCACTAGAGGGGGGATTCTGTATCTCGTGTTTAATATATTTATTCCCAGTCATTCAAACAGGACGTAAAATTTAGATTAAAGACAAGGAAAATGTCTTTAGAGACTATGAGAAAGTGGATTTTATCTGCCTGTTTCAGGTCTCTTTTGCTTCTTTTATTTTGATCTCTTTTTTTAAATTTATTTATTTATCTTGAGATAGGGAGCGTGAACAGGGGAGGGGCAGAGAGGGACAGAGAGAGAGAAAAAAAGTCCCAAGCAGGCTCTGTGCTGTCAGCACGGAGCCAGATGTGGAGCTCAATCTCATGAACTGTGAGATCATGACCAGAGCGGGAATCAAGAGTTGACCTCTTAACCGACTGAGTGAGTCACGCAGGTGCCCCTCTTTCACTTCTTTTGTGTCCATAATCTTTGTCTTCTAGAATTACATAATCTTTTCTCCCAATGTAAGAAGAGTAAGAAGAACGATTTCCTTAACTAAATGGCAAATGAGAAGGTAGGCGCTTGTCTTCTTCTAAATTTCTTAATTTATCAAATTCATAAAATAACAGTACTTTAGAAACTGTGTACCCAGTGGTTTTTAGAAATGATCCATTTTAATTTTTATATCACCATGAGTGATAATGATTAGATCTTTTAAAATTTTTAATACACAAAAAACTGAGACTAAAACACACAGTGCAACGTGTCTTAGATAACAATGGTTGTTTCTTTTTTTTTTTTTCTCCATTTGGTTTCTGCTCTTATAAGTCCTACATGGCACATCATTAATGTTCTCTCAAAAGTTCCATCAATATTATTACATGAATGGCCTTAACCATTGATATACTATTACCTAGCCCTAGTATCTGAATTGTCCTGCTACTATATAACCCACTGCCCATTTTTATCCTTCAAAAATTCAAAACCTATTTGATCCAGCCTCTAATAGTCATCTTATTATACCTGAACTTTTTGTGATGACAAATGCCAATTCTTTGTACATATCCATTGCCATGTTTTACTTCCAACACTCTCCATAGACATAAATCCATTTGACTCTTAATAAGTCATATCTTCTAAATCCGATTTTATCTAATATTTAAAATATGAATGGGATGACAATTCCTACTTTCCCTTTTCATTTCCAGTCCAATAATAATTGACTCCTTTGCTAGCCTGAAGTCCATTGTCAACCAATTTATTCTTGGCCTTCTTTTTGAAGCAAGAAGTCTAGAGCAAGGCAAATATACCTTTGAATCTAATGAGTATCACACGGCATTTAGGAATGTAACCTCTAAAGCCAAATGATCTATACTTGAATTCAAAATTATGTAACAACTTTGTTCCTGAGTTCTCTTTTCTAAAAGTGGAGACAGCTACTGCATACCATGCTTGTGGTAAAGGTAAGTAGAGATAATGAGTGTCAAGGTATCTTAGAAAGCCCAGTACATATTAATCCCCTTTAAGTCCCAAGAGCTAAATGAGATAATTCTTATGAAGTGCCACACAGTCAACATTCAACAAATGGTATATTCTAAAATCAATAACACTAATAATAGTAACGTGTCTATGGACACAACAATATTTACCTCACAAGATGTTCTCAAGGTTGGCAATAAGTTCTATGAAGCAGCCATCACAGTGCTTGGTTCATGATGGATGCCCAGTAATAGGCCACCGTTATTAGCACCCTAGTCTCTCTTGCCTCTAATTATTGTGTTCATCAATCAATATACTTCCTGTCCACAAAAAAAAACCCCCACAAACCCCAAAACCAGAAAAATAAATCAAACCAAAAAAAACCATTTCTTGAGTTTTATTTGGGAATTATAGAAGTGAAAAAGAAAAACTAAATCCACTGCAAAGTCATGTTGTCATAACTTTAATTGGGACTTTACTTTTGTTCTAGAATTCTTTTTATTAAGCCCTAAGACTGTTTCCTTAATGTTCTTTTTTTCAATATTTTTACCAGAAATTGTAGTAATATTTTTATTTTTATTATTTTTTGGAATTTCTTTTATTTTTTAAATATTTTTATAATTTATGTTTTTAATTTGCATCCAAGTTAGTTAGCATATAGTGCAACTATGATTTCAGGAGTAGATTCCTTAACGCCCTTTACCCATTTAGCCCATCCCCCCCATCCCTCCAGCAGCCCTCTGTTTGTTCTCTATATGTAAGAGTCTCTTATGTTTTGTCCCCCTCTCTGTTTTTATATTCTTTTTGCTTCCTTTCCCTTATGTTCATCTGTTTTGTATCTTAAAGTCCTCATATGAGTGAAGTCCTATGATATTTGTCTTTCTCTGACTGACTAATTTCATTTAGCATAATACCCTCTACTTCCATCCACATAGTTGCAAATGGCAAGATTTTATTCTTTTTGATTGCCAAGTAATACCTCATTGTATATGTATACCACATCTTCTTTATCCATTTATATATCGATGGACATTTGAGCTCTTACTTTGACTATTGCCAATAGTACTGCTATAAACTTTGGGGTGCATGTGCCCCTTCAAAGCAGCATACCTGTATCCCTTGGAAAAAATCCTAATACTGCAATTGGTGGGTCATTGGGTAGTTCTATTTTTAATTTTTTGAGGAACACCCATACTGTTTTCAAGAGTGGCTGCACCAGTTTGCATTCCCACCAGCAGTGCAGAAGAGATCCTCTTTCTCTGCAATCCTCGCCAACATCGGTTGTTTGCCTGAGTTGTTAATTTTAGTCATTCTGTCTGGTGTAAGCTGCTATTTCATTGCGGTTTTGATTTGTATTTCCCTGATGATGAGCGACGTTGAGCATATCATGTATTGGTTGGCCATCTGGATGTCTTCTGTGGAAAAGTGTCTATTCATATCTTTTGCCCATTCTTTTTCATTGGATTATTTGGGGTTTTTTGGGTGTTGAGTTTGATAAATTCTTTATAGATTTTGGATAATAACCCTCTATCTGATATGTTGTTTGCAAATATCTTCTCCCATTCCATCAGTTGCCTTTTAGTTTTGTTAATTGTTTCCTTTGCTGTGCAGAAGCTTTTTATTTTGATGCGGTTCCAATAGTTCACTTTTGCTTTTGTTTCCCTTGCCTCTGGAGACGTGTTGAATAAGAAGTTACTGTGGCTGAGGTCAAAGAGGTTTTTAAAGCCTGCTTTCTCCTCTAGGATTTTGATGGTTCCTTTCTTATGTTTAGGTCTTTCATCCATTTTGAATTGCTTTTTGTATATGGTGTAACAAAGTGGTCCATGTTCATTTTCCTGCATTTCACTGTCCAGTTTTTCCAGCACCATTTGCTGAAGAGGCTGTCTTTATTCCGTTGGATATTCTTTCCTATTTTGTCAAAGATTTGTTGGCCATACATTTGTGGGTCCATTTCTGGGTTCTCTATTCTGTTCCTTTGATCTAAGTGCCTGGTTTTCTGCCAGTACCAGACTGTCTTGATGATTACAGTTTTGTAATACAGCTTGAAGTCCAGGATTGTGATGCCTCAGCTTTGGTTTTCCTTTTCAAGACTGCTTTGGCTCTTCAGGGTCTTTTCTGGTTCCATACAAATTTTAGGATTGTTTGTTCTAGCTGCGAAGAATGCTGGTGTTATTTTGATAAGAATTGCTGATTCCTTGTAATATTAATGATGAAATCTGCTCAAAAGATTTGTTTTCTCCATGCTTTAATGCTTCTCATTAATTGCAAGGAGGTGACATTTTTAATAGGCTACTTCTAGAGCCGTTTTAGGTTCACAGAAAAGATGGGAGGAAGGTACAAAGATTTCTTATATACTCATGCCCTGTATGTACACAACAATTTTTACATTGCTAAAAGATCAAATTTAAAAAGTTTTAAAAATGTTTTTTATTTATTTCTGAGAGAGAGAGGGAGACAGCATGAGCAGGGGAGGGTCAGAGAGAGAGGGAGATACAGAATCTGAAACAGGCTCCAGTCTCTGAGCTAGCTGTCAGCACAGAGCCCAACGCGGGGCTTGAACCCATGAACCATGAGATGGTGACCTGAGCTGAAGTCGGACCCTTAACCGACTGAGCCACCCAGGTACCCTTAAGAGATCAAGTTTAAATGGCATGACTTCCCCAATATACACCTGCATCATCCAAAATATTTGTCTTTTTAAAAAAAAAATTTTATGTCTTTATTTTATTTTTGAGAGACAGAGACAGAGAGTGAGTGGGGGAGGGGCGAAGAGAGAGGGATACACAGAATGTGAAGCAGGCTCCAGGCTCTGAGCTGTCAGCACAGAGCCGGACACGGGGCTCGAACTCACAGACTGTGAGATCATGACCTGAGCCAAAGTCAGACACTTAGCCAACTGAGCCACCCAGGCACCCCCCCCCAAAATACTTCAGTCTTTATAATAGTCTTTTTTCTTATTTTATGTTCTCAGAGGCATTGATGTACTGCTGTCTAAAGGTAAAGTTTCTTCAATTCCATTTTCTTCTTCATTACTCTGGGGACTTGCTCCTTCAATTATCCCTGAACAGTGCAAAAAATCTAATCTGTCCCTCTGAACTGGTCTCTAACCTTTCACTCTCCAATGTCTAAAGCTTTGAAATATCTTCATATGATACTTAGGTTTCCTTCTCCTCTATTTCATTTTCATATCCAAAGTTTTTAAACAATTAGTATAAACTGACTATCTTTATTTTGTAAACTTTTTAAATGTTTATTTTTGAGAGAGAGCAAGAACAAAGGAGGGGCAGAGAGAGAGAGAGAGAGAGAGAGAAATAGAATCCAACGAAAGCTCCAGGCTCTGAGGTGTCAACACAGAGCCCGACATGGGGCTTGAAGCCCCCAACCATGAGATCATGACCTGAGCTGAAGTCGGACGCTTTACTGAATGAGCCACCCAGCGCCCTTGACTGCTTTTATTTAATCACCAACTCTTGACTTCTTAAGAAACATTAACATGTTTTGGCTTCTAAGGAAGCTTCTCTTTCAAAAGTTACTCATTACCTCTTCATATCAAAACTCGGTGTTCTCTCAACCTGTCCTCTCCTTAGAACTCTCTTTAGCATTTGACCACTTAAAACACTCTAGGAACAGCATAAGGAAAGGCATTAAAAACAAGGAAGCATGTATGTTTTCTGGAAACATATCCAAATTTAGCCCCCAAATTTATAAGAACCAGGAACACGAGAATCAGTTAGAGTTAGAAAAAAAGAACTTTCTACCATGAGATGTCACTGTCTAAATACTTACTGTGTACAGGGCCAGCGATCAAGCTTGCATTTAACCTGGTTATGTGTGTATATGTGAAATCGGCATAATTAGCTCAAATCAACAAACAGTTGACAGTCATTACTAAGCTGGCTGCTTTTCCTCCCTATGACTTCAATATTATTGATTAAAATAACAAATTAAAATGAATGTGAAGAGGCCTGTGAAAGACGCTCAACACAGCTGGAAATATGACAGCAGTGAGTCATCAGAAGAACAAAACTTTTAAACACTGTTCTTGGAAGTATGACTACATCAAATTATCCTTGGCAGTAACTGATTACTAGCAATTGATAATTGTTAATACCATATAAAATCATCTATCTTAGTGCTTGATATGGAAAGTCAGTATCACATTTATACAGAGCTACAATAGTAGATGTAAGGATGGATTTCAGTAAAATAAGCAGTAATTTCTGAGCAAAAATGAGCTCCTTGCATCAAAAGTCAATTTTCATGTGCTAAACATAAATACAGCTTTATCCTGAGATAGGAGAACATGGAAGAAAAGTGCTCCATAAGTTCTTACAAAGCAATAGTTATACAAAAGTCTTTTAAAAATTTTTTTTAACGTCTTTATTTTATTTTGAGAGACAGAGACAGAGACAGAGGGCAAGCAGAGGAGGGGCAGAGAGAGAGGGAGACACAGAATCCGAAGCAGGCTCTAGGCTCTGAGCTGTCAGCACAGAGCCTGATGCAGGGCTCAAACTCACGAACCATGAGATCATGACCTGAGCGGCAGTCAGACGCTTAACTGACTGAGCCACCCAGGTGCCCCACAAAAGTCTTTTTTAAACACAGGGTTTGGAGTATGTGTAACGTACGCTAAATAAAGGTATTTTGTACCATTTGAGAGAGAACACTTCAGAAAAATAAGCATTAGTTGTAGAATAGTTCTTTTGCTTTTGACTGGTAATCTGTTCCAAGCAGTATTTAAAGGACACAAAATAGACAGTTTAATATCTAGGAAAATTAAATCATTGGTAAAATGATTTTGTGCACTTGAATCAATGACTATAATTAATTATGATTTGTATTTTTTAAGAAAAGAGTGAAATTTGAAACGAAAACTAAAAGAAAATAACACAGTGATTTGGAAACTAATGGAATTGTTAATAATTGAATGGCTATTTTTGTTTAATTTTTTTAAAGTTTACTAATACTAATATTACCTGAGATTTGTAGAATAGACCTGGAATGCATTTCCACATACTTAAAAAAAATTTTTTTTTAATGTTTATTTATTTTTGAGACAGAGAAATAGAGAGACAGAGTGAGAGCGGGTCAGGGACAGAGAGAGAGAGAGAGCGCAGAATTCGAAGCAGGCTCCAGGCTCTGAGATGTCAGCACAGAGCCCAACACAGGGCTTGAGCCCATAAACTGTGAGAACCCAGAACCTGAACTGAAGTCAGATGCTCAACCGACGGAGCCACCCAGGTGCCCCAGCATTTTAAGATGTAGCCAAAATTCACATGAAGTTGTGATTTATATATATACATACACACACACACATATACACTTCAACTTTTCCTAATGTATATTGAAGAAACATATAAATGTGAATTTTTTAAGGTTCATGCCACCTAAAATCATCTTGTATAGAAACTAATTGTGAGAGGAGAGAGAAATAATTCTTAAGAAACTGACTGTCATAGTCAGGTTGGGTTGTTATAACAAAATATCATAGATTGAGTAGCTGAAAAACAGACATTTATTTCTCATAATTCTGGAGGCTAGAAAGTCCCAGATCAAGTTGTTGGCAGATTCTGTTTTTGGTAAAAACCCTCTTTCTGGTTTGTAGATGGCTACCTTCTCACTGTGCGTTCATATGGGGAAAAGACAGTACTGGTCTCTCTTCCTCTTCGAAGAACACTAATCCCAGCAGAGGCTCATCCCTATGACCTCATCTGCCCCTATTTATCTTCCAAACTTTACCTACAAATACCATCATATTGAGGGTTATGGCTTTAACATATGACATCTGGGGGGATGGGGAGGCACACAGACATTGAGTCCATAACTCTGCTTTCCATGCATTTGAATAAATACTCAGTAACATTTTAATTGAAGTATGCATTTTCTCAATATAGCATCAAAGATGGTATTATAACTTTAAACTTTATACCCAATTCTATGCTATTATTTTTGTGCCAAATGGAGTTTTGTATACTATGCAATTTTCCTATTTATTTATTTGTGCATCACATTGGTTCTTTTTTTCCAAGTAGGCTTCTTGCCCAGTGTGGAACCCAATAGGGGCCATGAATTCACAACCCTGAGATCAAGACCTGAGCTAAGATCAAGAGTGCTGCTTAACGGACTAAGCCACCTTGGCATTTTAAACTGGGTTTAACATTCTAATCTCTGTTGTCATTTCACAACATAGTACTATCAAAGTTAACAAATGTGTCTTAACATCTAGTAACAGAATAAAGACCAAATGTTCTCCCTGCTTTATTTGATTATCTCAGTAATATTATCAAATGAAAAGTGGCTCAACTTGTCAATAATGAGTGGTGGTGGAGGGGTGTGAAATGAATCTAGAAATGTGAGTAATATTATACCATGGAAGTGACTGAGGGCAAATGATGAACATGAACTGTTAAAACACAACCTAAGTCTTTTCATAATATGAGATTTAACTTTTAAGTCATCTTATTTTGATATAATTTGTATACAATAAAATTGACCCAGTTTAAGTGGAAGTTTGATAAGTTTGGACAAATGTATACACCCATGTAATTGCAACTCTAATCAAGAAGTATAACTTTTCACATCGCAACATTGTTCCTTCAAGCCTTTTACTCTCTACTATATGGAATTTTTGCCTGAGACTTTCATATAAATGGAATGATATAGTATGTGCATTTTTCTATTTCTTATTTTCAGCATAATGTTTTTGGAATGCGTTCACAGTGCTTTTATATCAGTTGTTCATTTCTTAATAAATAATTAGGATTCCTTTTTTATAAACACAGCACAGTTTGTTTAAGAATTCACTTTCTGATAGACTTTTAGGACTGTTCCAATTCTGAGCTGTTATGTATAAACGGATTCTGAAGCATCACCCTCAAGTTTTGGTGAGAAAGCAAGTTTTGCTTTGCTTGGGTAAATACGCAGAGTGGGATTTTTGGGCCATATGATGGTTATGTTAAATTTGTAAGAAACTGTCTGACCCTTTTACAAAGTGTTTGTGCCACGATATGCATCAGCATTGGATCAGACAGAGGTGTAGTTATATCACAACCTCACTAACACTTGAATTCTCAGTCTTTTTAAAATTTTAAGCTATTGCAGTAATCATGTGGTGGTATCTCACTGGGGTATTAATTTACATTTCCTTGATGCCTAATAGTATTAAACAGCTTCTGAAGAGTTTCTTTCATGATGTTTCTTTAATGTCCTTTGCATATTTTTTTATTATCTTCTTATTGGATTCTAAGAGTTTTTATATATTCTGGATGCAAGTCTTTTATCAAAGATACGAATATTTTTCCTGATCTGTGTTTTGCATTGTCATTTTGTTAATGAAATGGTAGATTTTGAAGAGCAACATATTTTTCTTAAATTTTGACAAAGTGTACTTAGCAATTATTTCTTTCAAGTTTGGTGCTTTTTGTGTACTGTTTAAGCCATTTTGCCTACCCCAAACATTTTCTTCTATGTTTTCTTCTAGAAGTTTTATCATTGTTGCTTTGACATAACTCGTTTTGAGTTACATTTTATGTATTGCATGATGTAGAGATTGAGATATATATGTAGCACGAAAACCATACCACATTGTTTCAAAGTAATTCTTGAAATAACGATTTCCCTATTTAATCACCTTAGCATCTTTTTAAAAATTACTTCATCATGTATGTGTGGCTATATTTCTCTAATCTCTACCTTTATGCCCATCCTATGAACAACACCATAAATTATTGTTTAATTTGACTTTATGGTAAGTTTTAAAATTGAGATATTTAAGTTCTCCAACTCTGTCCTTTGCATTTAAGATTCTGTCTGCTGTACTATTTCTTTTCAAAGCCCTGCAGGGATTTCTCTTGGGATTGTACAGAACCTATAGATCAATTTGAAAATAAGAATCATGTTTACAATACTGAGTTTCCCAATTTATGAACATGGTATACATCTTACTGCGATGGTTAAATATGTGTCAACTTAGCTAGGCTACAGTACCCAGTTGTTTAGTTAAACTTCAGTCTGAATGTGAAGATATTTTCATAAGGTTATTCACTTGTAATCAGTAGATTTCTGAGTAAAGCAAATTATGAGTGAACCTCATCTAATCAACTGAAAGCCTTAAGAAAAACAACCTAGGATCCCCATAAAGGGAGTATTCAAGCCTTCAGTTTCAAGACTGCCATATTAACTCTTGACAGAAATTTCAGTATATTGCCCTGTCCTACAAATTTTGGATCCACCAGCCCCATCAAATGAGTGAGCTAATTCCTTAAAATAAGTTCCTTTCTTTATTTACATACATCCTATTGGTTCCGTTTTTCTGGAGGACCTGACTGATAAATTCTCTTTTCTTCGCTTTTTTTAGGATTTAATTTCTTTCAGAAAATTTGTTTTAAATCTTCACTGTTGAAAATATCACACATGGTATTCAAAATTTATCTCAAGGCATCCAAAGCATTGTATGTTTTGATGCTATTGTTAACAATATTTTTAATTTTATTTGTTTGTTGCTAGTATAAGGAAATTCAACTAATTTGTGTTATTTTCAAATTGCATTATTCAACTTTTCTAAATACACTTATTTGTTTAGTCCATATTAATAGATGCCCTAGGATTATTTCTGTGTATGAATATTTTTTCTACAAAAAAGACAAATTACTTCTTTATTCCCAATTGTATACGTTTTATTGTTTTTTCTTTTCTAATCCAGAAAGGCTTTTAATCCAAGCCTTAGAAAAAATGATCAGTTCTTGATTGTGTTATGAGAAATGACTCATAGAAATAAAAATAATGTTGATACTGAGAAGAGAAAGAACAGTATTAAAGAAAAATTTATGGCCATATTTGATTCTACGAATGACTTGGACCTTTTCATATATCTTTACATACCTAAAATAAAAGACAAATTCAATACAATATTTCTGCAATAATTTCAAGCCTCTTGATTATATTTTTACATCTCTTTAAAGATGTATTTTTATCCATATCAGAAATCAAATATTTATCCAATATAGACATGCATTCAAAAAGAATGTGTGCTCTTTTAACCTTTGAGAACTTTCTAAAACTAATATAGCAGTTCCATAAAAGCAAGAAAGAAAGCAAATTTTTTTAGGTGTGATTTATTTTCAAAGTTGATCAGTAATCATCATCATGCAAAAAATGGCAGAATACAGTGACATAAATGGGTTGAGAAAAAGAAGAAAGACATAGCAACTGTTTGTACAGCATAGTCTCTTTTGATACAGGCGGTAGGTGTTGGCAATGGGCACGATAGCCTAAGAGTTACTATCATGAACCCTGGAGTCAAATCACCTGGTTCACACTCTGTCTCTCTCACTCCTTGATCACTCTTGATTCCTGTGCTTCAGGTTTTTTCATATGCAAAATGCAGATAATTTTTGTATCAACCTCATAGAGTTAGAGTGCCAGATACATATTGAACTCTGTGTGTGTATGTGTACTTTAAATATAATTTTAATTGCTTTCCACTTTATGGAGAAGGCATGTTATTATATGCCTTAAGGCAAAAGTATAATAATTGGCTCAAGAATTGTTTCCATGAGTAGTACAAGAAGTTATATATTTAATTATAGAAAGATTACAGATTTTGCTATACAGAAAATTTTCTTAGTCCACTTTACAGGATATTATCACAAAAGAAAAAAATGTTACTAATATTTTTCATCATTAAGAAAGAGCTAAGATTGTCCATCAGCACTCTGTGTTCTTTCTTCCTTTCACTATTCATTACAACACAATTTCCCGGTCCTCAAAAGGCAGCTTGGATGGGTCTTTCTCAAGGAAGTCTCTGATACATGTCTTGTGAATCCTACATTCTTGCCTTTATCGCACCTATCACAACTGTAATGAAATAATTGTTCCTGTAGTTGTTCTTTTTACATCTTTTTCACAATAAAATCGTAACCTGCTCAACTATAGGAATCTTTCTTGTTTGCAACTATGTCTTCTGTTTCTATCAGTGTCTTGACACGAAGTACCTGTAAGTTCCCTGAGAGAATTGATCTAAACTAATCTTTTTCTCTCTAGCTGCTGAACATATTAGAGGATGCAATAAATATTTGTTGCATGAATGAATAAAAAACTTAACATGCGATAAAAATGATAATTATTATTTTTTGATAAATCAAAGATATTCTGAAAAGTTACAATATAGATATTTGGTCTGCACTTTGAAAACATTGCCTTAAGTCACTGTCCAGCAATACAATCCTAGTCAAGGTCTCTGTCATTTACTTGATGCTGTGAGTATGTGTTTGTATTAAGGACTAAGTGAAAGGCAGAATTTTGTGATAGTCCCCAATTGTCTGGCCTCTAGTATACCTATATGGCCTGCCAGTAATCCAACAAAACACTAATCTAGGTGCTGCTCTGAAGATATTCTGCAGATGGAATTAAGATTCCAGATCAGTTGAACTTACAACAGGAAGATTATATTTTTGAGGGCTTTGTGACCCTTTAAATTTAGGTCTAGAGGTAGGAGACTGGAGGTTGGGGGAAGTGATCATAGATATTTGAAGTTTAAGGAATTCCATGCAGAAAGATCCTGTGTTCCTGGCTTTGAAGATGCTAAGAGACAACTGGAAAGGAATACAGCAGCCTCTAGGAGCTGAGAGTGAACTTCAACCAATAGCCAGCAAGGAAACAGAGGCCTCTGTCTTGTAGCTTCAAGGAACTGAATAAGCTTGGAAACAAATTCTTTGTCAGATGTTTAAAAACAAAGGTTAACCAACATCTTGAATTTTAGCCATTGAGATCCTAAGAAAACCCAACCACACTGTCCCCACACTTCTGTTCCACAGATTTGTGAAATAATAAGTGGGTGTTCTCCTGGGCCACCAAGGTGGCTCAGTGGATTAAATGTCTGACTTTGGCTCAGGTCATGAACTCATGGTTCCTGTGTTTAAGCTCCTCCTGAGTTCAAGCTCCACATTGGGCTGCCCACTGTCAGTACAAAACTGCTTGGGATTCTTTGTCCTCCTCTCTCTTTGCCTCTCTCTCTCTCTCTCTCTCTCTCAAAATTAAAGAAAACATTAAAATATTTTTTTAAATTAAAAAAATGAATGGGTGCTATCCTAAGCCACTAAGTTTATAGTATTGTATTTTATTATGCAGCAATAGAAAAAGTTTACATCTCTTCATAGAAACAAGTAGATTTGGTACAAATACAAAGAAAAGTTGTACAGGGCTCAGATGAATTAAATTTGCCAGATAATAATTTGCTAAGACTCAATTTTAACTGATTAATAATAAATTTTTAAAGTACTCAATTTTAACTGTGCAAAAATAAAATTTATTTTAATAAATGAATAAAATTAAACAGTTATAGTTGAATCTCATAACAGATGAAAAACAGAAGTTTATTCAATTACTTTGTTACAAATATCCTATAAATTAGCTCAAGGTGACAATGTTAATGGAAATGAAGAAGGTTTTGAAACAATATTTTTAAAAGAAACATAAAATATTTGGCAGGGGTTTTGCTTTTTATGCATCGGTACGAAACAGATGCTGATTTCTTTGTATATGCCAGAGAGTTAATCCATATTTACAGATCTCGAAAGTGTGTTTCCTTCAACATCCCTTGACCTTCATCACTTCTGTTTCATGAGCTTGTTTGAACCCTGCCATTCTGTGTGGAAATCGCAAAGGGAAGAGAACAATTACAACCCCCGTTGTGTTTAAAGATTGGATCGGGGACACTTTTGTGTGTCCTCTGACAGAAAAGGTGACTCTGCAACCTCTAGACCACGAGGACAATAATTCCTCTGTGTAACTGAAACAATCCACATATTCTGAGTCAGGAAAACTGCAGGTAGAAGCATCAAAAAGGGCAAGGTGACAAGGGACTTGGATTTTCTTCAGCCGTGCGACAGCTGCTACACTAAGTACAATTCCCAGCACTTCTTACTTCTTCATAATGTTTTTGGAGCAATACTGAGCATCTCTTGTACATCCAAGTCACTAGCATTGTCTCATGTTGCTTTATTACCATAATAAGCTTGTGAATCATAGTAACTAACTCAGTAGGGCTCCTATGGTGAATTCATTTTCGTAACCGGTTTTGTTGTCACAAATGTGATCCAAAAGAGTGCCAAGTCAGCAGTTCCTTGCTGCTTATTAATATAGCACATTTCAGAGATTCATTTAAAACTTCAACAGATGTAATATAATGAAACACTTTACTTATAATTACAATTATGCTAACACTTAATAATAATTGGGCCTCTGTGCCTATATTTCATTTTGCTCCAAAGACAATTGGATCTTTTCAAAAGTAGCTAACCCCTCAGCAGGTGTTCTATTTAAAAAGCTGGCATAATTAAGTGAGAAAAAGAAAGTGGTTATGGCATAAGCAACAAGTGTGCAACAGAAAGGTAGAAATTAAAGTGATTGGGGGAACTATGTGGTTCTTAAAGAGAATGGAAGGTTGCAAAATGAAAATCAAGAGGCTTAATGACAAAATATAAACACATGGAAGTATGAAGTAGCAAAAATGTGCCTTCTGATTAGCACAGCTTGTTACCATTAAATTAATATTTAGAATTATATGTCAAGTGTAAACAAGCTCTTCATAAATAGCTCATCTTATCAAAGTCTGTTCTTAAAGGCTTAGTAAAGGCAGAGACTCTAAGTAGCCATTCTACTGATTAACATAATACCTATTTTTCTTTACCTTTTTTGTAATGTTTATTTTTGAGAGAGAGATGGAACCAGAGCAGGGCAGAGGCAGAGAGATTGGGAAACACAGAATCCGAAGCAGGCTCCAGGTTCTGAGCTGTCAGCACAGAGCCCAACGTGTGACTCAAACTCACGAACTGCGAGATCATGACCTGAGCTGAAGTCAGATGTTCAACTGGAGCCACCCAGGCACCTCAACCTATTTTTCAATCAGACCACATTTACCTGTTATAACATCTATATCCTGTCACAAATATAGCTACAACATAAATGTATACACCCAATATGCAGAAACATTTCATACAAATAACTTTCTTCTCCAAATGCAAAATATATATTCCAGATTTTTAGTGACTCAACAATTCTTTATAATGTGATCTCACTGTGGGCTCACTATGAAACACGCAGTTTTATTTATTTTTTAAATGTTTATTTATCTTGAGAGAGAGAGAAAGTAGAGAGAGAATAAGCAGAAGAGGGGCAGAGACAGAGGGAGAGGGAGAGAGAACCCCAAGTAGGCTCCCTGCTAACAGCACAGATCTCACAAACCATGAGATCATTACGTGAGCCAAAATGAAGAGTTAGATGCTTAACTGACTGAGCCACCCAGGCACCCTCAACATGTAGTTTTAAATGAATTCACTAAATAATGCTATCACCTCCACATGCTTATTTTTTATTTTAAGTAAATAATGGAGCGAATATCATGGAGTTTAAATTTGGTGGTGAAACACAGTGATAAATAATAAGAAGATATATATAGTCTATGTTTTAGGAAAATGTATTTGTAAGTACCCACAATTATGATTTAATGATCCAAGCTAAATGAATGGTCAACTAGCTGCTGGATATCAGGCATTCTTTCTTCCTTTGGGAAAAAAATATAATGATTAATTGTGATAACTGCTGCAATTATCATAAAAATAGTGTTGTGTAAGAGAATAGATGAACTGGAATGGGAATTTTCACAAGGAGCTACTGTGAGGTTCTTAGAGGATATTTTGGGGTGAAGTGAATGGCAGGAGATAGTTCCAGGCTGGCAATATGAACCTGAAAGTGCTGAGAAGATCAAGGTAGACATTGCAGATTGTGCAGTCTAGGATAAACTTGGAGATATGGGGTGAGTTCAGGTGATCAAGAATCTCTTAGGGCAGGTACAGAATTTGAAATTTTATTTTAACTACATTGCAGGGTCATGAAAATATTTTAAGTGTATGGAAGGTGGTGACTAATTTTAATCTTTTGAAACATCATTTTGGATGCTCTATGGAGAGGGCGCTATGAGATCAATTCAAAAGCTGCTGCAATAATCTAGGTGAGAGATGCTGGCTTAGATTAAGCATTAGATCTTTGGGAACTGTAACCACACATGAGTCTCTGAAGTTTGACAAGACAGGAAAAGTTATCCTGTTAGTGATACAAGATTTTATTTATTTATGTACTTACAAGTTTTTATGCCTTTACTTATTGTATAAGGTTCTAATGCGTGGTTGTATCAAAGATACTGTTAACTAGAAATAAAAGCAGAATCATGGTGAACACTGAGCAAAAAGACAAAGCATAGGGGCACGTGGGTGGCTCAGTAAGTTAAACATCTAACATCTGACTCTTGATTTTGGTTCATGTCATGATCTCATGGTTCATGAGTTCATGTCCTGCATCAGGCTCTGCACTGACAGTGCTGAACCTGCTTGGGATTCTCTCTCCCTCTCTCTGCTCCTCCCCGGCCAGCTCACTCGCGTGCGTGCGCACACATGCACACAGACACACACTCTCTTTCTCTCTCTCTCAAGATAAATAAATAAACATTTTTAAAAAGAGACAAAATGGAAAGGCCAAAACTGAGAAAAGTTCATTATGTTGTAAGCTATACTTTACTCTGTTTATAAAGCAAAATAGTTTGAAAGTCCAAAAAGGGGCGCCTGGGTGGCTTAGTCGGTTAAGCGTCCGACTTTCGCTTAGGTCATGATCTCGCGGTTCGTGGGTTCGAGCCCCACGTCAGGCTCTGTGCTGACTGCCAGCTCGGAGCCTGGAGCCTGTTTCAGTCTGTGACTCCCTCTCTCTCTGACCCTCCCCTGCTCATGCTGTCTCTCTCTCTCTCTCTCCTAGAAATAAATAAAACATTAAAAAAAAATTTTAAAAAAAAGTCCAAAAAAAATTAAACTGTTTCTTTGTTGAAATAAAAAATTCCTCATACTGATATTCAGTGTGAAATCCCTCATATGAAATTCTCAAATAAAAATCCTATGTCTAGAAAAAAAAATGACCACTGCAATACTATAGTACTTATGTTGAATGTTCTATGATCAGGCTTATTATTTCTTCTCCAGAATTAATTTTGGGCTTGTCTTAGCCACTATTTCAAGTAAATAGTCTCTAAATCTCAGCACAGATTTAAGTCTGGGCTCTGGATAGACCGCTACAAATTCAAGTGACTGGTCCAATACTGAGGAAAGTCAGGAAAAGTAAAAACAGAATCCTTGTCCCTCACAGGGTCCTCCACATTGTGCTGAAGAATGTAACTATTAATATGTAAGGGAAACACTCCATCCAAACCTGGACTTAAATATTGGTTAAGAAGGACGCAGTGGTGAATGGCAGCTGGACATGTTTGAGAGAGCAAGGATCATGCTCTCAGAGGGCCTGGCTTTGCATACTGCCTTTACATTCAGCAGTGCTTTAAGCTCTCTGAGCCTCACTTACCTGGTTATAAAATGCTGATAAGACTGGCTGAACATAGCCGTCATGAGGATTAGAAATGACGCATGCAGACTATCATTAGAGTGTCTGATGCATGATAAGCACTTAACACATCATGACCATTTTTCTTTACTGATTTTAAACAGAAAATAAAGCTTATTTAATGTTGCCTCCAAAAGCTTAATGCTTGCAAAAATAATGCCAGTAAAATCGCTGAGCTAATGAAGTTGGCAAGTGGCAGCACATTTTGTTTTACTGTAAAATATTAGGGACTAAGAAGGTATTTTATACAGTAAATTATCATAGTATATAAATATACACTGATCATCCCACCAATTTCTGAAAAGTCACTCTTGGGACAGGAACAATCACCAGATGTTCTTACCACTAAGGGGAAATTAAACAGAGTTATCAGAGTGTTGACGGGATGAAGGACTCACGCAGTACAGAAGTGGTAGGTAGGGAACACACATATAAAATATAATAGCAATATACTACCCACTTGACTACAAACTGCACCTTTCATTTCAGATCAAATTATGTACTGATCTTTGAGTCTGAGAACAAGGAGTATATTACAAGTTCATCTTTTGCCTTTTTTTCTTTCTCTGTGATATTTTAACATTGGTTTATTAATTTTAAAAATAAAGAATTTCCTATATTTATGAAATTGCATATTAATCCTATAAAATAAACATCCAAGAAAACAAATATGTATACCAAAGTATCTTTTGTGCACATTCTCAATGATCTTGGGTCACATATATTTAGCTGTGAATTTAGCAGACTCAACTGCTTCTGTCCCAGGAGTTGAACATCAACTGTGTCCGTGTGTCTACTATAATGTAGAATACCTGACGGCAGATTCTGCAAGTTGGTTTCACTCTTCAGCTACCCTTCAGGCTTTGTTTACAAATATAAACACATTAAGGATAATGCAGCATGGAATTCTTAAACTACCTTTCAACGTGCTTTCCTGAAATAGCACTAATTTGAAAAATACATAAGCTGGTAGGTATGGGTGCATTTGTGTGCAATGATCTGCCACTTTTTATTATTCTCTTATTTATTATGAACATTTAAATATACTTTGTATAACATTCAGAGGTAAATGTAGGCTCAATTCTTTGGAATTATTTTTCCAATCACAATGCGTCAGAAAGATATCAAAGATAATAATAAAATACTAAAAAAGTATAAGTTGTAATGTTTGGGTTTATGTTAATTTTGTATGAGAAAAGTAGGAGTAAGTGTTTCTAAGTAGATACTTTGATAATAAATAGAGTTTGGCTAGCAGTTATTTCTACAATATTTTTCAATTTTCTGCTGAATACTTACGGAAAGCCAAAAATAAGAAATAGTTTGAGTATAGAACAGTAGAGCTAACGGTCAACTGGTTATCATGATCTGGGACAAATTTTCACAAAATACAAGACCTGTAGAGCTGGATTAGATAATGTAATCAGGGTAAAATGTTCAGATAATATTTTGCCCCTCCCCTTCATCTGTTCCCTGGTTAAGAAGTACAAAGTAAAAACTATCTAAGAAGTTAGTCATCTGACCACAGTGCTGTGCTTTGAGATAACCATGATGCTGTTGCGAGCTCAAATCCTGTTCCAAAATTGCCATTGCCATATACAATCTGCCAGGACATGTTGGAGGCAAAGAAATGAGAGAGGTACCTTTAATTTGACAGTTTTCTTTGTCTAAAATAATTTGTTGTTGGCAGTCGGCACCTTGCTGTATCTATACTAGGATCAAAGGGGTAAGAAAAATGGACAGATGGAAAGAATCACCATTTACCAGAGTATCATGGAATAAAGTTTTCAGATGGAAATTAAGCCACATGCTGATGTACACTGACCGACTGTCCAAGTGGTTCAGAGAAATGGCTTCAAGAGACTGAGATGTGAGCCAAGTGAACATCAGACATTCATTTGGTAAGGAACAGATTCTGACAGGTGACTCTCTACTCAAGGATCAGTAAATCAAGGATAATTTAGGATTGAAAAGTGACTCTCCTTTGTCTGTAGCATTTCACAGTATCCTGCTGGAAGTAGTCAATATCTTTGCTGTATTGTCACATTCTCACAGTGCCCTCTACTGCCACTCTGGCAGGTTGGGGACAACAATTGGTTGACAGCTAAAGGATGTGCTTTTAGACATGTCAAGGAAGAAGAAGGAAAAGCAATGAGTAGATTTCCTTTTTACTTGCTCTTGATTATGAGGATATATTTTAAAGCCATCCTAGTGCTAGTAAGCAGTATTTATCCTTCAGTACTAGAGCAAAGATCTCTCATGAATGCCTCTCAGAATATCCTATCCAAGTAAATTTAAAAAAGAAAAATTACCCTTCCACTGGATGATTATTAATTTATTAACAAAAGTGCTTTTTTAACAAGTTAAAATAGTCTTTTAATTGATGAGTTCATTGATAGGTTAACAAATTATTGCTTTAAAATCTTAGCTACATAAAAATAAATGTGCATACTGCAGATTGTGAACCCCCAAAAGCAGTGTTCCCTTCCACTAATAGTTGGAAATTACCATTTTGCAAATCAATAAATCATGCTAGAATGCCTTTGCTGAGAAAGTCCAATTTGATGCAAGAAAATAAGAATTATCTTTTCAAATATAAATATTTAGAAAGAGAAGAATTTGAATAAAATAAAATTTTCAGAAAATTGCAAAGACAAATGAAACAGACAAGAGAGGACTAAAAACAAAACTCATAAGGTGGTCTTATTATCACAGTTACATCTTCAACTCAACTGTCAGGTTTCAGAGGAATCTAGTGACTTAGCAAAACAGTTTAGAGTACAAAATCAAGAAGTTATTCTGCAGAAATTAAGTGTGTAGTGTTTTTAAGTTCATTTCCTTTAAAGAAATTCTGTAGTAAGTTTACATGACACGGAGTTTAAAAGATATCATAAAATTGCATATATATGTAAGATTGTGTCCACAATCACATTCAGTATCACAGGCCAATTTTCATAGCACACAAACACAACAGTGCATAGTTTCACTCTGAAGTTTGTTTCTTATCAAATCACATCTTGGTATTTCTTTTTAGTGAGTAAATGCAAAAACACACGTCAAAGTGGAAAATAATGTATTTTATACCTGCTATGGGTTAAAAGTGCAAATTTATCAATGAATATTGAAAGTGAAAGTAGAAAAAACACTACAATTTGTTCTCTTTCCAAAACAGAAACGGTAAATCACACAAGCACATAATTTGTTCTGTTATATATTGTAAAGGTTATGTTTATACTACAAACTGTGAATGAGATTAATGAGTTTTCTCAGCACAGTAAACCTCTTCCACAGAAACAGAAGCTAAATTGTAATAAATCATGGGTTTATGTTCACGTATTTATGGGATGGGAAAGATTTAGAGTTCCTCTGTACAGAAAGCCATCCCAAAGTAAAAGAGAAAATTATGGCGTCCGTAACATAAAGGTAGACAAACTGGGGCAAGCTGAAAGTTGTACATTCGTGTACCTTAATAATATCAGTAATTTATTAAAAGTAATTATCATGGCACAGTTTCATGGTTATACTTCACCAGAAGTGACAAAATGCTAGTTCAATATGTTAGTTACCTTCACACGATTATGTATCAACACAAATTAAATTAGAGCTGTCATTTTACTACATTTCCCTTAAAACTAAATACTATTTCTTTCCCAAAAATGTGTCAGCAGTATTACAACTGACATGGTATAATTCATCCACTATAAAATACCTCATATTATTATTTATGCCAAGAACTCAGTCTCGTATCATTCTCTAATGATAGGGTTTTGTTCTTTGGTTATAAGCAAATATGCTAGTCATATTTGGCTATCGGGTAACAATGCACTCAATGAAATGTATTTATAAATAAAGAGGCTTGGGGGATAAATTTTGTGGACGAACACCTTGAAGAAAATCTAGTATCATTTGAAGTGAATAGTGTCTCTGCAATTTGTGGAATCCTCCTGGGTAAATTAACTAAAGCCAAATGCTGAAATATAATTACAGCAGTACTAACCTAGATGCCAAGATCCTCATAAATTTTACTTTGCCCATACTTCTAAATGAAAGATTCACTATTGGAAACAATAGAGTGACCTTTCTGCTCAATATCTTGAAGAGAATAAAACAATAGAATCTGATGTATTCTGCTTCTGGGAATGTCATTCAATCTGGTTCAAATATGAAGTAATGCTAAGAAAAGAGGAAATCACGTTTCAAAATACATCAAGATCATTTCAAGTGAAAGCCTGATAAATAAAATAATGCTTATGAGAGGATCAAGAAAATAATTTCAATCCCGATAATTAATGATGCAGTAATCAAGTTCAATAAAATATCGTAAGGCCTGGAATGTCATATTTTAGACATTTAAAATGGGATGCTTTTATAATCTGTCTTCAGAAAGAGATCAGACAAAACACAGGACTAAAATTACAACTTTCTGTTTTCACAACTGAGTAAACAGTCTTTGTTAAAATATACAGCCTTAATTAACTAATAATGGAGTAGGGACTCTGATGGAGGAAGTGGAAGCTACTCAGATTTGAAGGCAATATAACTCTTTTAACATAGATTATATTAGGTCTTTTGAGAAATTTGTGTCCATTAATGGATGAACATAGTTACTAAAATATTTTAATCCATCAAGTTTAAATATTTCCAAATAATGTATTAAATGAGCACTACTTCAGAGAGAACCAAAGTACAAAAATAATGCAGAATGCTATCTCTAAAGTAGTGAAAAATCCAAGGGTGAAGATAAGATTAATATAATATGAGAGATTTTGATATTTGCTGAAATGAAAACATTTTTCTTTAAACAATATGAAATCTCAAAAAAAGAAAGCATACTCTATATTGACTTCTAAGCTACAATAAATAGCAATTGACAAAAGGTGAACTATTTCTGATATGACATCCTTACTGGCACCGTATTATTAGCAAACATCTCAGTCTATATAGTATGTAAAGTGCTCTATGTCACTTTTTCCCATACTGCCTACTCTTACATATATTTTTTATTCTTCTAGTGTGGCAGACTATTTCTTAACAATTGGTAAGTGAGGTAAGTGCATCATTTTTATCTTATTACAGAAACCTTCAAAAGTATCCATCTTATTTCCAGTGAAATTGTTCCCTTTCTACCTGAACACAGAAAAACTATAAAAAGTGTTAGTTGCATACTTCATTAATGTGTTCAAACTTGTTCAGCATTTTTATATTGGCTTGTTAGGAACCATATTATTAGCAAATTATAAAATACCAGACTCAAAAAGTAAGCCAATCAGAACACTTATTCTTGCTTTATAAAGTCATACTATATGAGATGAGGTCAGAAGTAAGAGTATTTTGGCTTTAGCTCTTTCTTTTTTTTTTTTTTAATTTTTTAATGTTTATTTATCCTTGAGAGAGTGAGAGAGACAGAGAATGAGCAAGGAAGGAGCAGAGTAAGAGAGGGACACAGAATCTGAAACAGGCTCCAGGCTCTAAGCTGTCAGCACAGAGCCGGATGCGGGGCTCGAACCCACGAACTGTGAGATCATGACCTGAGCCGAAGTCAGACGCTGAACCGACTGAGCCACACAGGTGCCCCAGCTTTAGCTCTTTCTTAAAGCTTAACTCATTTACAGTCAGTTGTATTTAGAAACATTCTACATCTTCTCATTTCTAAGAATGCTAAATAAATTTCTAAGAATGTTAAATAAAAGAAACACATAAATTTATTTAATAAATATAATGAACAAAATTTCATTAATAACGAATAATGCTATGATCACAGCAAAAGAACATCAAATCATTTTCCCATTTGCACATGACATAGTTATGCTTTATTACAAATTAGTTCCAGAACACAAAAGCTAAGGATAATTAAAATGTTGTTAATGAAGATTTGGAGTCCAGTAAAAGAGTGTTTCACAGTTTCAAGGTGAGTCCAAATCTATACAACATTCAAGGTAAGTAGCTATAAAAAGTTTAGAATAAAATAAACAGGCCAAACTAATGCCAATCTGATGGGAGAGGAATTTATTTTCATTCATTTTCAAATGAATTCTAATCTTCACACAACAAAAACTTTAAGCACAAATAACTTTATTAATGAAATCTATCAAAGAAGAAAGGAAACAAAATTTACTCAAGTCCTTTTAGAATATCGAGAAAGTGAGATTATGTGCTAACTCATTTTCTGATGCCTTAATACCTTAATAACACAACCGTACCACCAAAACATAATAAAAGATTATCAAAAAAGTACAAATATCCATCATAAATATAGATGAGAAAATCCTTGAAAATGTCAGAAAATAAAACTCACTGATGTATAGCAAAATATAATACATGTCCACATTATGTTTATCCCAGGAAGGCAGAAATGGGTAGCTCATAAAAATCAATCAATCATTACATTAACAGAAAAAATGAGCACGATTATGTCGTCATCTCAAGATTTTAAAAAATTGCATGACAAAATTGTAAACTTTTGTGTTTCAAAAACTCAGCAAGTTAGAAATGGATAAAAAGCATCTTTAAAAAATCTGTGTCTAGGGGAGCCTGGGTGGCTCAGTTGGTTAGGCATCCAACTTTGGCTCAGGTCATGATCTCCCTGTCCATGGGTTCCAGCCCTGCATTGGGCTCTGTGCTGACAGCTCAGAGCCTGGAGCCTGTTTCAGATTCCATGTCTCCCTCTCTCTCTGCCCCTACCCATCTCGTGCTCTGTCTCTCTCTGTCTCAAAAATAAAATAAACATTAAAAACATTAAAAAAATTTTGCCTAAGGTAGTTAATCCTAAAGAATTTAGTGATATTCTTCCAAATATCTTAAACAAAGCAAGGAATTATTTTCTGAACACTTCCATTTAAAATTTTGCAAGTGATGGGGTGTCTGAGTGGCTCAGTAGGTTGAGTTCGACTCTTGATTTCAGCTCAGGTCATGATCTTATGGTTCATGGTTCAATTTTGCACCCGCCTCTGGGCTGACAGTGCAGAGCCTTGTTGGGATTCTCTCTCACCCTCTCTCTGCCCCTCCCGTGCTCCTGCACACTCACTCTCTCTGTCTCTCTTAAAAGTAGATAAATAAATATTTAAAACTTTACAAGTGACCACAATAAAAGGTAAAAAAATATATTTTAAAAAATAGAGTAAAGATAAAAGTGAAAGAAATATAACTGCCCCTATTCACAGATAGGATCATTTTATATAGAACCCTAATGCACAAAATCCTAAGGGATCTACAAAATAACAATTAAACTATAAGCAAATCCTGAAAGTTCATGGACTACAAAGTCAATATATAAAAATCAATTTAATTTCTATAATTTAGAGCAAAACAGAAAAATATAGCTTAAAATAATTTTAGAAGTATTAAAATATAAACATGTTAGAAAAATTAGGCTCTAGATGGATCTACAAAATATTGTTAAGAGGAATTTAAAGAGACCTAAAAAGATGGAGGGATATATCAGATTCATGGATTAGAGGGCTCAAAACATTTAAAGCATATCAATAAGATTTTGTTTTTGTTTTTGTTGGATTTAATAGTGAATGACAAAAATTCTAAAATTCATATGGAAACACTGAGGTATGAACCTAGTATATATATAGACAAATCTTGAAGAACTAATTTGGAGACCTTGAAATCAAGATTCAGTACAAAAGTAAAATAAAACCACATAGGGATAATCAAATAAATTAATGAAAGAAACAGAACATAAGGCCTAGACAGAAATAGACTCAACATCGTCTTTCTACTATAGCCCCCAAGAAACTCAGAAAATAAAGGCAAATATTTTTTTAACAAATGGTTCTAGAAAAACTGAATGTACATATGGGGAAAAAATTCAGACTCCTATTTCATTCCACAAACAAAATTATTTTAATAATATTGCAACCTTGGGTTAAGCAAAGTATTCTTAGATGAGGCATAGAATAAAATAAGAAAAGAAAATGATTAAATTAGACTTGACTGACATTAAATACTTCTACTCTCTACAAATACATTTAGGAAAATAAACTATAAACTGTGAGAAGCATGGAAAAAAATGAGAAAAGTCTTGGCAGTTTGTTAGAAAAGTTATGCATAGGAAGTTTGAAAACAGGCAACACAAATATATTGTGAAAAAATAGTGATTATTGCCACTGGAGGCAGAAGGATGTGGTTTATTGAGAAGAAGCATAAAAAAGCTTTTGGAGTTAGGGAGTTGTTTTTTACCTTGACCTGGACATAAAAGACAATCATCTATGCAAGCCTAGACCTAATCATCAGGAAATAGCTATTATCCCAACCGAGGTACACTCTACAAAATCATAGGCAGGCTCATGGTCCAAAAATGTCAACATCAAGAAAGACAAATAAAAAGAGCGTATGTTCCAGATTTAAAGAGCTTTATAAAATAAGGCAATGAAATACAATGAATGCATCATCTTGAACTGCTTTTTGGAACAGAATATAAAATATCATTAAAGCAATTGATAAAATTTGAGTATGGACCAGGATAATGTAATAATGACAACTTTCCAGATTTTGATAATGAACTGTGGTCATGTCAGAGAATTTCTGAGGAAATATACATTGAAATATTTCAGAGAAATGTTCGTAACTTTTAAATAGACAAGGAAAATGTGTGTGTATATGAGAGAAAATAATAAAGGAAGTGGATACTTTCTGAATTGCGTAAAAGATAGACTGTAATTTCTTGTACTATTTTCACAATTTTCTCTAAATTTAATGTATCAGAATAAAAATCACATACACACCAATCTAGGAGCAAGAGGAAGTAGGAAAAAAAAGGAGTGCATCGGGGTGATAGAAGGCTAAGAGATAATACAGCAGAAGTTTACAGTTTTCAGCTCTGAGAACACAAGATTCCTTTTGTTTTAGAAGACGCAATTGTTATCCAGATGAAGATAGTGGAGGAAAGCCTTGGAGAATATAGTGAGGAAAAAATAACTCGCCATCTGGAGGATGACTGTACTTAGAAGAAGGTTCATTTGCTTTTGAATTTTATTTAACAGAATGATGTCTACTACAAAAACAAAAAGTACAGAGAATCTCAAAGTTTCAGCTATGAAGGAGTTTCGTTAATGCTACATGACTAGCTCAATACACACTGACCAAGATAGATCAGTTTTAGTGGATCTGTTACCTAGTAGTTGAATATATAATCCAAATTTTATGTGCATGAGTTTTCTTATTTGTAAGTAAAACAACAAGGAAATCTGATTCGTGGAATTTTTATGAAAATGCAATGATAATTCATATAAAAATTATAAAACATTAAACACATTAATTAATGATTAATCAACAATTAAGTATTATATGAGATGTCATCATGCACCTGTATAATTATAAAAATTATAGAGTCTCCTGATATTAATAGATACAAATAGATAATATGTATCATTAGATTCCAAGTCACATGGCATAAACACTTGCAAAAAGTAAACACAAATTGCTAAAGCAAATTTTTATTTAAAGCTTTTGACATATAGTGTGATCTTTAAACATAACATACAATCATGAAGACATATTAATTTTCTTAAATTTCCTTCTGCCTATTGTGTTTTGAATATTTTGTTCTGTGTTCCATTGGTAAACAGAATTTTGCAAAATGCAAGCAGCTTTGCAGATGTTTTTCAGGTATAGAACATATTGGAGTTGCTGTCTTGGGAATGAGGCCATTTTTATATAATGAGTTGATGCATATACTTTAAATGTCACGACATGCTCTCAAAACTGTATAGGCTTTCATGAAGTCTAACTTAAAACACTGTCACATTGTTAATTCTATGCACACTGATTTATGAACAATAACAGTAGATTTTCTTGACACTGTTTTTTGACTTTTAAAACTTGCTCTAACATTTCTGGTAAAGTACAATTTTCTATTGTCTTCCATGGGATGCCAACAGTTCTAAAACTTTAAGAAAAAAATCTCAGTCATTATATATATATTTGCAAAAATCATTTAATGTGAAAATATTAAAATTCAGTCCTGACATTGAATATGATAAGCACATCTGTGTGTGTATATATCTATGTGCATATATAATGAAATCCACAAATGTCATAAAATTTCAGTGGGTTAAGAAAGTCACATTGAATGCTTTATAAATCAGTGATGATAATACATATAGTTATAATATTAAAAGAATCTTTGGAATAAATCACATACATATGTAAACTATGAAAATAATTTTTAGAATAAATGTAATATTCTCTATAATTTTGAAAAAATAGTGAGCTATGATTTCTGGTTTTAAGTAAATTTTTATAGATTAAGAAGTTAGGATTTGATTCTATAACAATCTTTTATAATGTATATGATCATCTCTCATTGTTTTCTGCTTAGAGCCACAACGTTTACTCATTTTGGTAGTGAAGTTGACTATACCACACAAAAATATATTAAGGTTTGTTGAAATTTAAGTGACACATGGAACATAAATTGATATAATGCTTAGGAATTTATACATCTAATTTTAATGATTAATTAGGTTATTAACCCTCCAACAATGACTTTCTCTTCCACTTATTCAAATTAAAGAAACCTAATCAAATAAAAGATTAAAAGCTGATTCCAAAGCTATACTCTGTATATTATATAGCTATGTATGACACATTGTAAAATGTTTGAATATAAGTGAGAAAGGTAAGACAAAGAGAAAAGAAGGAACTTACATTAAGAATCATCAGTGATAGTGTATTATGCATGACACATTGTAAAATGTTTGAATATAAGTGAGAAAGGCAAGACAAAGAGAAAAGAAGGAACTTACATTAAGAATCATCAGTGATAGTATATTGCACATAATGGGCTGAGTGGGATTCCTTACATTTTTACTTGGCATCCAGGAAGCAACACAGTTATCAGTAACATGATCTATAATCTTCCATCAAATAAATACAAACTAATTACTTAGCAGGTATTTGACTTTTCTTAGTATTTAAAACCAGATATATTGATTTTTTTCTGAAGTCATTTTAAAAAGAACTTTAGGATTCTCAAAAGAGTTTAAACTGCTAGTCTGTGAAAGCCCTTTAAAAAGGGGCTGTTTGCTCTCTTGCTCCCGGGACAAGTCTCTTTCTTCCTGCCTTTGAGATATCTTTTATTTATTTATGTATTTATTTTTATTTTTTTTATTTAAAAATTTTAAAATGTTTTATTTATTTCTAGGAGAGAGAGAGAGACAGTGTGAGCAGGGGAGGGTCAGAGAGAGAGGGAGTGACAGACTCTGAAACAAGCTTCAGGCTCTGAGCTGGCAGTCAGCACAGAGCCTGACGCGGGGCCGAATCCACGAACCGCGAGATAGTGACCTAAGCGAAAGTCAGATGCTTAACCGACTAAGCCACCCAGGCGCCCTGAGAGATATCTTTTAAAATGTAAATCAAATTCTTTCTTTCCCAAGTCCTCCAATGTTATTTATTGCATGTGGACTAAATTTGACCTCCTAACTGAGTTCTTCAACGTCCTATATGAACTGGTCCTTGCCTGAGTCTTATGTACCATCTTTGAGCTGGCATCCTCTCTGCTTCTCCCACTCAAGCTTCTTAAATTCTCCCCTTTTTCTGATCTTTAAATAATTCCAACTCGAGTGTAGTGTTGGTGCACTTGCATTACCCTCTTCACAGAAGGCTTTCCCTCCAGATCTTCACATACATAGCTAATTCATTTAATTCCGGCCACTGTCCAAACATTACATCCCCTGAGAGCATTTCCTCACTGACCCCATCCGACGTGATCACTTTCTGCAACCCTTGCCCTTTCTTATAACACCCGACTTTGTGATTTTATCACCTTCCCAAAACTTACAATGTGATAATGAATATGTGTGATAATGATTCCTATGTGATAATGATTAGTATACTTATTTCTTATTTTTTACTTATTTGTGATTTATCTCCTCTCCTCTCAAATATAGTACAGCATGGCCCAAGAAGCTGTTATGTCATTGCTATTCCCCCACACCAAGGACAATGTCTGGCTCAGAGCAGGCATTTAATAATGATTTTTGAGTGATTCGTAGAATGGGAAACTAGGGGCGCCTGGGTGATTCAGTTGGTGAAATAGCTGACTTTGACTCAGGTCATGATCGCACTGTTTGTGAGTTTGAGCCCCGCATCAGGCTGTGCTGACAGCTCACATATCTGTTGGGAAAAGAGCCAAGGAAGTCCACACTAGTAGAGGTAGTTTCTGCTTATGTAAATTAAAATTGAAGGCCTAGATTTCTCCAACACAAGATGATATTAGTTAATAGTTTTATTTCCAGGCCATCAAACAATGGTTAAGCTTTGAGAAGTGTCATTTTATTTAGTCTTCACAACAACCTCTGGAGATACTATTATTATTTCCATTTTACAAAAAATTCATGTAGTTTGAATCCAGAGACATTGCTTCATGTAGCATAAATTTCTTTTTTTAAAACAGCCTTTATTTATGTTTTTTATTTTTTAATTTAAATCAAAGTTGGTTAACATATAGTGTAATAATGATTTCAGGAATAGAACCCAGTGATTCATCACTTCCATGTAATACCTAGTGTTCACCCCAGCAAGTGTCCCCCTTAATACCAATCACCCATTTAGCCCATCCCACTCCCACTTCCCCTTCAGCAACACTCACTTTGTTCTCTGTATTTAAGAATCTCTGATGGCTTGTCTCTCTCTCTATTTTTCTCTTTATTTTTCCTTCCCTTCCCCCATGGTCATCTGTTTTCTTTCTTAAATTCCACTTATGCGTGAAATCATGTATGTGTCTTCCACTGACTGACCTATTTCATTTAACATAATACACTCTAGTTCCTTTCACATTGCTGTAAATGGCAAGATTTAATCCTTTTTGACAGCTGAATATTCCATTGTATGCATATCTTCTTTATCCATTCATCAGTCAATGGACATTTGGGCTCTTTCCATAATTTACTATCATCAATAGTGCTGCTGTAAACCTTGGGGTGCATGTGCCCCTTCAAATTAGCATTTTTGTATCCTTTGGATATAGTCAAAATTTCTTGAAAGCAATTTTAAGCAAGATAAATGGAGGAAAATTGTTTAGTAATTATTAACTACAAACCTATTAAAAGTTGGGAGAGTAGTTTCTCCAAAAACTATCTTTGACTCATGTGGATAAATTAGGTCTTATATATGTTATTTATTAATAGAAAGATTTACTTAATCCAGCTTCTATAATTAAAGGGATCATAATATTTATACGCATACACTTGTAGATATGTGTACACACACACAGATGCACACATGCAATATATTGTTTTTCAGGAAAGCCTACATAACATGTTTCTCAGGAAGTCTATTATTTAAAATCAACAAGAAACATATTAAAAAGGAGTTTAACTTCAACAAGCTTAATTCTAAAATTAATTCTAAAATCTCCACTTTGAATTTGACATTTTGTCAACATTGCTGGGCCAGGGCCACAATAATAGAAAAAACTCAAGGTAGCCAATATAGAAAGCTTTCCAATGAGTTCACATTTTTTCATAATGGGTATTTGAAAAGATGATCTTTAATACATCTTTCTAATCTGATGATTTCATTTATTCCCCAATTTCAAGCACAAAAATTTACCTGATTTAGCATTCATGCTCCTTCTAATACAATCAACATTTACTAACTTTGTATTATGTACAAACACTCTGCAGATAGAAATACAAAGGTAAATGTAATATAGTACTATATATTTATTACATATGTCAAAGGGGCATATGTTACTGAATATATGGCCACAAAAATATGCGAGTAAGATTAATGTTGGGACACCTGTATAACTCAGTCGGTTAAGCATCAACTTTTGATTTTGGCCCAGGTCATGATCTCATGGTTTGTGGGACCAAGCCCACATCAGGCTGTGCTGACAGCATGGAGCCTGCTTAGGATTCTCACTCCTTCTCTCTCTACCCTTTCCCAACTTGCATGCACTCTCTCTCTCTCTTTCAAAATGAATCAATATTTTAAAAAATAATAATATAATACATAAGAGCTATTATAAAGTTTAAATACTTTGGGAACACAGTGGGATGAGCAACAATATTGCTTTGGATGCGCAAAAGTACTTCAAAATATAGGTGACTCTGAGTTGTATCTTAGAGATAGATTAGATTTTAATAGTCAAGTAATGGGGGAAATGCTTTTTCAGACAATAAGACTAGCTTGCACAAAGGCACAGTAGAAGAAAATGTGTATTTATAGGCTACTAAATAATTTTAGTATGATCAAAGCATAGGAAACATGATAGTAAATGACATTAGATACAATTGGAACAAAACCTGGTGATAAGACACATTTGATCACCAAATGATATCAGATGAGCAACTGCAAATTATTTTAAGACTAAACAAGTAAGTACCATTCTCCTATTGATCAAGCTGCCTACATTCTGATCTTTCTCCCAAGCACCTTTATTCTTTCACTTGTGTCAACTTCCTAAAATATAAAGCTATTAATAATAGGTGCATTTACCTTGTATCTTATTACTCTTAGATGTAAACCATTCTAAAAACTCCCTCTCACCTAAAAGACGTCTAGTTAAGGCCCCTTTAAATAGAACTAAGACACTTTACAAAGTGGCTAAGTCAGCTTCTCCCACTAAACTCCCACTTTTCTCTTTGCCACATGCTATACTCTAGCCTGAGGGGACTTTGCCATTCTTGTCCATGTTTCAACTCAGTCTAATTATCACTTCCTCTTTTCAACTCTTCCCTGGTGCCTTTTGGTGGTCAGTCACACCTTTCTGTCTGCTCCCATGAAAGAAGGTCATTGGTTGCTGGCCAAACATCTACGGAGCTTATTCCAGTACTGAGACAGATGCTTGATTAAATAACCACAAAGGTCATTTCCAACTTTTTATCACTTTTCTATGAGCTATTGCGTATGCATAAACATTAGCCGCATCAATCCACAAGCCCAAATACAACTGAAGCTTTTGCAATTAGGTTACCCGAATAAAATAAAACTATGTTTCACTGAATTTCATTTATATCTGAGAACCTTTTGTGTCTTTCAGAATGGTGGCACTACATTTTCTATTAGATAGGTAGATATGTACTACTGTAGATATACTAGGTTTTAGATAGACACGTTACCTATATCGTGTTGTATAGGGTATTAGCTTGCTAAGGCCGTTGTAACAAAGTACATCAAGTTGGGTGGCTAAAACAACAGAATATATCATCTCACAGTTCTGGAAGCTCACAGTCCAAGATCAAAATGTCAGCAGGGTTGTTTTCTTCCCAGGGCTGTGAGAGAAAACCTGTTGTGTGCTTCTTGTGGTTTGTTGAAACTCTTTGCAATTACTTGGCTTGTAGAGCATCACCGATCTCTGTCTTTATCTACATGGGGCATTCTCCTTGTGTGCATATTTCCTATGCATATTTTCTAACTTCCCTTTTGTATAAAAGCACCAGTTATGTTAGATTACCCAACTCCAGTATATCTCATTATAACTGATTACAATCAGTTATGCAATGACCCTATTTCCATATGAAGTCACATCTAAGATTTAGAATTTCAACATAATGAATTTTGGGGGGGGGGGCACAAGTCAGCCCATAACCTATAATATAATTATGTTATTAACAATACTATCTATATCATTAGTATGTTGCTATATTAGATAATACCATCTACACTATTATGATGATATATATATAAGATATAGCACATAATATGTATCTATACTACTGGCATGTTATATTAGAAAATATATTAGTATATTTTATAGTACATAAGCAAATAACAGATGATAGGTAGGTGTACATTTAATCAGCCTGTTGGCCTAAACTGGACAAAATCTATAAGCTGACTTATTTATAAGCTCCCCTTATTTTTCAGGGGAGACCCTGAAAAAACTATCCAAAATCATTTTTCCTGCAACTTTCTGTTAATATGCTAATTCTTTACAGGAAAAAACACAAAATATTTTAAGAATTGTAAAATATTAGTGACAACTTGCTCAATGTGTTTCAACATTAACAAAGAAGTTTTTCCTGCTAAAATGTCAATTGTATATATATTTTAAAGCTACAACTTTCAAAGTTGCAATTGTATGACTAACACCAAAGAAATGGGATAGAACCTCCATATATATATATACATATTCCTATTCTTTCCTTAAAGACTTGCACAAATTAGGGCGCCTGGATGGCTCTCTCAGTTCAGCATCTGACTCTTGGTTTCAGCTCAGGTCACGATCTCAAGGTTCGGGAGTTCAAGCATTGCATCTGGCTCCATGCTGTCAGCTGCTTGGGATTCTCTGTCTCTCTCCCTCTTCCTCTCTCTCTGTCCTCCTCTGCTCACTGCTCTAACTCTCTCTCAAATAAATAAATAAATAAATAAATAAATACTTAAAAACAAAGACATGTACACATTGGAAATATTTGCCAATATATATTTAGACTGTGTTCTCTTCTTTTATACTGATGAAGTGATTAATCTAATGGCAGTTTAGAATACAGGCAACATGAAGTATTATGTCCTTTATACAAATGTGTGTGTGTGTGTGTGTGTGTTTGGCATTTGCTAAAACCTATTTTAGTTAGAAATCCAAAAATATTTACTGAAGTAAATAGCATTATATAAAACCAATCAAGTGTTACGAAGTGGCAATGTTTTTGTGAAACGATTCTTTTGTTTTCTCTTTTTCATTTATAACCTGGCCACTCTCCCTTACTACCATATCTCAATTGTCCCTGGGATCCCATCAGAGTTTACAGAAGTATCTAGGTGTAGAATCCATGTTATGTTCAGAATTACTGCTTTCATACTAAAACAAAGCCTTAGGTCATGGTGTCTCATCAAGGCATTGATAAGTAGGCGTGAATAAATCAGTAGCTATTGATGATTAATTCATCCTCCCTGATGGTAGGGTCAGGACCGAACTTTAGTCACATGATCAATTGCCCTGGCAGTCACCCTTCCCATCCTCAGGGGCTTTCTAAAAGTTACATCATTAACATAAACTCAGGGGTAGCTGAAAGAGGGTTTTTATAAATGACAAAAGATCATCCTTTTACCTTTCTCCCCCCAGAGCTGTTTTGAGAGCTAAGGATAAAAACCAAATATTATAACAAAGAAAGCTCCTATGGCTAATAAGAAACTACAAGGGTTTGGGGATCCAGGCCTTGCCTGGAGAAAAAAGACTAAAATACATATTTATTATTACATCACAAAATCACACACAGGCATACGCATATTATGTATGTATGTATGTATGTGTGTGTGTATGTATGTATGTATGTGGTCATATGTACCTGGTAAGGTGACTCTAATTGCAAAAAAACCTAAAATTACTTCTATATGCCAATGTAGGTTCTAGCACAGAGCCCTACTATATCTAATTGAATTGTTTCTATTCTGGTTCTGCTATTTATTAACTTTTCCATGCCTACTATAGTAGGTATAATAATATGATTATATGTACTGAATAATAAAATTGCTATAAAGTGGTCAAATAATCTTTGGCATAGTAAGAACTCAATAAGTCAGTTATCATCATCATCATCATCATCACCCTTTTTTAAAAGAATACAAACCAAAATATTCCCAAGGCTTATCTTTATACGTTAGAATTAAAACTTATTATTTTATGTATTTTTAAATCTTCTCTTTTCCAGGTCTTTACTAGATTATTAATTATGTTAGCAGTATGTAAAATAGTGTTTTGAAATGAAAAGAATCCAAAAGTATTAATCCAAAATATTAATAAGCTATAAAATATTTATTAAATAAAATAATGTAACATTAATTATTTCAAACCAAACTGTATAATTTGAAAGTGACACAGACAAACATTACTTGCCACTCATTTTCTTCCATTTGTTGACAGTGGCTCTAAGAGCCATATAATGGTTTTCAATTGGTATTTTTCTATGGCATTTATCTTTGGACAATTTACTCTTCTTGAGAAAATACTTAGGACTCTCTTCCCCCCTTTTAACACTAGTTACCTTGCTTTCTCATTTATCTGAGGTTAACTTTGCTGTACCAGGATTTATGGGATAGCACTTACTTGTGTATATCTTTATATTCCTTTTATAGTCAACTTTCTGTGTCCTCTGATTTAGGATTTCTCGAAAAGGAGCATATATCTGAATTTCAGCTTTTACCCGATGAAAGACTTTTTTAATCTTCCAATCTAGAGTTAAGGCTTTTTACATTTGTTGCAATTACTGACAATTTAAACTGTTTTGTCCCATTTTCTTTTGACATAATTTGCTTTACTTTGCTTTTACTGTCTTTTGACTCTTGTTAGATTAATTAGTTTTGTACTTCCCTTAATTTTCATCTTCAGCGTTGCATATTGTATACNTTGTCCCATTTTCTTTTGACATAATTTGCTTTACTTTGCTTTTACTGTCTTTTGACTCTTGTTAGATTAATTAGTTTTGTACTTAACCTTAATTTTCATCTTCAGCGTTGCATATTGTATATTTCTTCCTAGTTTTTCCTTCAGTTGTTGACATTTAGTTTTTTTGTAAGTTTATTTACTTATTTTCAGGAGAGAGAAAGAGAATGTGTGTGAGTTGGGGAGAGGCAGAGAGAGAGGAAAAGAGAGAGAATCCCAAGCAGGGTCTATACTATCAGCTTGGAGACTGATGCAGGGCTCGAACTCAGGAACTGTGAGATCATGACCTGAGCCAAAACCAAGAATCAGTCAGACACTTAACTAACTGAGCCACCCAGGCACTCCTGTTAACAGGCATATTTAAATCTACATTTTTTCCCTAATAAATGCTAATATTAATCAATGCCTTGCTCTTGATCCACAACAAGGAAGGTTGACTGGCCTATACTTTAGTTTCTTACGAACTTGTCCTCTGCAGAGTCTCACATCTTTTTTGCACATTTAGTCTAATTTTTATTACCCATAAAACTATATTAAACCTATTTTATTTTCTTTCTTCTTCTTATTTTTTATTGTTAGTACTTACTAAGTATATTACTACATTTTACCAATGTATGTTCTCATTGACTCTGCCTTTTTTTTTTTCTTCAGCATTCACTTTTTCTTTATTTGCAGAAGTGGGTCTTTCAGAGTTCTTTTATCAACGGTCTCTGGGACTACTTGGGTTAATTTTCCTTTCTCAGCTGTTGTATCTGAAGAACAGATTGCTGTCCCAATGCCATTCTTCTATAGAGAATCTGAATGTGTCCGTTGTCCGGATATTCTGCAACTTCACTGCAACGTGTTTACTCCACACAAGGGGCTTCTCAACCTAACGGTTCATCCATTTGTTCATTCTAGAATAATTGTAGATTTTATTGTTTCAAATATCTCTTCTCGACCTTTCACTTTATTTTTCCTGCTTACTCTTCTTTTAGAACTATGTGACAGATTGTCATAATCACCTTCTTGTCTCTTTATTCCTGTTTCCTGCCTGCCATCATTTTATCCTTTCATATTGGTTTTTGGGACATTCTCTTGCTCTGCCTTTAAATTCACTAAGTATCTGTACAAAGGTTTCAATCTCAGTGTTTCTCAACTTCCTTCTCATCAGGGAACTTATAGAAAATACTAATACTTGTAGGGCGCACTTGAGTAAAAGACAAGCCTCTCCATTCTACTAATTTGCTTTAAATATTTAATATAACAATTGAGGTCTTTCAGTAATGTCTCCAAGAATTATAACTAGTATTATTAACCAACCACAGTCACTAATATTTTTAGGTACTCAGAATTATAGTAAAAATGTTTTTTGACTTAACAATGAGATTTTGTGGTTTATCTGTGCCAACTGACATGTCATCATTATGAGTATTAATCATGTTTTTTGGAAGCCAGATCTTTCTATTTCTGTTTTTTCATTAATACCAAATGTTGACAATTGTGATGCAGTTAATTAAGAGAATTGTTCTGCAATGTGTGTGCTATTTGGACTTCAGCTATTAACTGCAAGACATTACAACTCTGCTCAGTTGAATACTCTTGTGATGTCCTCATAAAAGAAGTTTAAAAAGTTCAAATCTCTTTCTGCCTATAAAGGATATTTTTGTAACAATTTGCCAGTGTAATTATATAAGGCTTGGCGCTATTGCTGGTATAACTATACAATACATGGCATCATTGCTTCATTTGATAAAATTTCTGATAAACTGTCTAGCTTGAAAATTAAAAGAATCGTTCAGATACACTAAGATACCTTTGCAAATCTTCATTTTTATGACTTCTTCACTCCTTCCTTCTTCCTTCTTTTCCTTCCTCCTATTCTCCCTCCCACAATATCTCATTCTGTCTCTTTTGCTTTTTCTTTCTCTTTTTCATTTCTTTGTGCCTTTTCTTTGATTAGTAGACTTACTTGTAACTTTAATGATTGAAATCAAAATGTTCACTGTAGAACATTTTATATAGACTGTAAAAATATGTAAAAAATAAGTTATTTTAAATATAAAATACTTAAGTCAAAACATTTCTGCCTTCAGAAATCAATTTTTTAAAAGATAATGTTTTAAAAATTTGTAATGAAGATATTGAAAAATCTAGCATGGTTTAAACAAATTAAAAAATATTGAAAAGGTAATTTTATTTAATTTAATAAATAATTTTATAAAACCACAAAAAAGTAATGGTACATTTATATATCCTAAGGTACTTAAAAGCTCATTTTGTTTATCAACATAGCTAGTTTTTAGAAATAAATGATCTTTTCATTCTAAAAAAATAGCTGATTATGAAATTCCACCAAATATTAAACTGTGACTAATTTTTAGTTTCAAAACTTAGTAATTATAAAAGAGAGAAGGATCAGTAGAAAAAATGGGAAATGAATGTACTCAAGCATGTTCTATTTCAGCATGTTCTCTTGCTAAGGTCAGATGCAGAGAATAATAACAATTGCTAGGACAGTTCAACAAAGATTCTAGAATATAAAAAATGTGCAGAATTAAAGAATAAAGTATATAAAGCATAATACAAAACAAAGTATATTGGTGACAACAAAAAGTACAAGTATCAAATTAAGTGATATATTTAAGGGGAAGATAGGGAATGGGACATGCAGCACAGCCAATACGGAACATTCTCTAGTGTCAGGGACTAGGCACAGAGTCACATGGACAGAAATATAAATTATGAATTCAGGGATTTTATAGAGGAAGATATGAACATGTTCCAACCTAGTTTCAATGGTTGTGAAAGTATTTTAAAATTAAAATTTATAATCATTTATATCTCATAGTAAATTATAATTTACTAAAAGAATAATAGTGGTGGAAAACTCTGGGCTTACTTATTCTTTAACTATATATTAATTTTTTCTTAACTAAAATTATTTATTCATTCATTCATTCATTCTATTTCTCATTTCCAGATTTTTACAATGTTTTATGCTTGTTCTGTAGTAGCTATCTCATCCCCAAACTCTCTGAATATTACAAAGCACTGCCAATACCATGAACTTAAAAGCTTAAATTCATCCAAAACCTCTGAGCATGGGGCCTGTGTATCTCTTACTCTCAAACATTCTGACTAAGATTAGGGTAGAAAACCACAATTCTTAATATAGACTTTTCAGTCCCTTTAATCCTGTTCTGCTTTCTTTAAACTCTACTGTGAATTTTCCTAGCTTAAGTCTGTGGACTTTTCATTCAGTAGTACTCCCCATATATTCCATAGTTTTTACTTGTGAGCTCATCTTCATCAGTAATCATCTTTCACTGTGTCCAGTAGGGCACTTCGACTGTTACTTTTTTCCTTGTGAGTTCCATACCACTGCTAACAATTATTGATTTACTAGAGGTTTAAATGTCATTGTGACTTCAGTCGCTATCAATATTAAATTTTATTTGTATTTTGTTCTTTGTAAAACTGACAAGTGAGAGTTATGTTTTTACTCCTTTAGTGGTTGATTCTCCTATATTTGAGCCTAGATTGAGAATTATTTTCAAGCGATGTCCCAAAAAAGGAGATAGACATGTCCTAGTCCTTATTTACAGACCAGGTAGCACCATTCTGGCTTCTGGACTTATTCAAACCAGTTTTAACTGTGGGTCCCATGTGGGTTTTAAATCTTATGCTTAATATCCATATTTATTTCTTGTCCCTCTGTGGGCTATGTGAATTTAACTCCTATTCACTCGTATTAACTCCTATTTTGAATACCCATTTTCTTTCTGGTCACCTGGAGATTTTCTTTTCTTTTGAACATGGCTATCTAGTAAAATTAAATGGAAGAATACTCTAATATGAATCAATTGCCTTGACTGGAAATCCTGAACACTGATTTTTTAAATATAATGATCTAAAACAATTTTCTCAGATTAGAAAAAAGAATTTCACTTGTATTATTCTTGAAAGTCATGGTTTCTCTGAACATATAAACTAAAGACCCAATGTCATCCTCTAATTGATAGACAAAATTTTATTTATTTTCCAAATAACTTGGAATTGATAGACAAAATTTTATTTAGTCTATCAATTCCAAGTTATTTATACTTGGAAATAAATTAGTTTAACACTTTAGGCTCTTTATGTACTCAGAAGTATATGTAAATACATTGCTGAAAAATTTAAAACACTGTAATATTTTCCTGAAATGTGATCCAATTTTTACCTAAAATCCAAAATGTAAAGTCAGGTACCATTCACACTTTCAGCACAACTTTTTAGTGGTTTAGTAAAGCAATCAAGATTTTATTAAGCTCTCAGGAGTCTTCTATGGTTAAATGTTTAAGTTTATTTTTATAGTACAAACCGGATCCTGAGGTTGCTATAGTAATGGTCAAACAAGTATAGATAATGATATTTTTGAGGTAGGATAACAAAAGAGACTTAATTTTCTCACAATGCTTATATTTTCCTCTCTGTCCTGGTTAGAAATAAAATCCTAATTACCTTATTATTTTAGTAAAATATTATACTATCCTTCATAATTCTAATTTATGTATTGCCTAAAGTTTGCAAAAACCCTTATCTGTTGGAAATTTTGTATCAATCTGAAATGTAATTCCCATTTTCTTACTGCTAAGTAATTCTATGTGGTTTAGATATTTGAATTTTTTATTTTTAATTTATTTTTTATTCTTTCTTTATTTCTAGGAGAGAGAGAGAGAGAGAGAGAGACAGCGTGAGCAGGGGAGGGTCAGAGAGAGAGGGAGATACAGACTCTGAAATAGGCTCCAGGCTCTGAGCTGGCAGTCAGCACAGAGCCCGACGCGGGGCTCGAACCCATGAACCGCAAGATCATGACCTAAGCGAAAGTCGGACGCTTAACCGACTAAGCCACCCAGGCGCCCCAAGGTATTTGAATTTTTTAAAGTGTAGAATAGTTTAATGAATCTGTACATGACTGCTTATGTTTTGTATGTTCTTTTCTCTCAAAAAGAATTATGCTTGGCTAATATGATTGTCTTTAATTCACAAATCTTTTTTCCCCATTGCATAGCCTTGCTTCTTTACCTTTTATATGTGAATTCCTTACAAATTTGATATCTTTCTCTAACACTACACCCTACTTCTGCCTTCAGTACTCCTGACACCCGATAATGGAAAGCAGACTTTGTCAGCAACAAAGCCCTAAGAATTTTTAAAAGCAAGGATAATGTTTCAGTAGCCAAGTCTTAGCTTGAGGAGTTAAAATTTGGAAGGCATGCTTTATAAATTCTGATATTCTATCAAATTTTAATAGTTTTAATTGCCTAATTATCTGCTCCAGTGCAATAATAAAGGCTTTTAATATTTCATTTTCTGGTACAGGAAAAGGTATTCCAGTCTGTGCAAGAGAACTTTCTAACCCTCTGTTGAATGTTAAGTTGAAGTTCTTTAGAATAATCTTGCACTTTGTAAACCGGCTCCATCTGTCATCTTACTTTTGTCCCCTCCACCCCCCTCCTCACCCAAATGTTACTTGTTTATTCAAGGAACACCCTCGTTCTCTTTCCTTTATCTTTTTGTCATTGGCAGCTCTGCTTTTTATATCCATTTTTATACTCTTCAATAAATTCCTCTCTCTATCTGTGTGTGTGTGTTCTTTAATGCAGGCTATAACTTTGTTTCTAAATTGTATATGCCTCCCCATGCCTCTGAAAATTTTGTTCTCCACTCTCAATCTTGCCATAGCACCCCCCTTAATCTGCCTGCCTGCGCTGTACTGAATAGTTAGGACAGAATCAATGCTTTTTTTCTGGCACTGACAGGAAGAACTGACTTGGGCACACTCAGCGGAACAAGGGACCATGAGGTCAACAACAATAAGAAGATTTAAAGACAACTTCTGGGCACAGAATTTTTACTTAGGAAATTCTGTGATCCATTTTGGGTCTTCTGGATCGAACTGATCAATCTATCAGAAGTACAAAATAAATAGGAAAAATTATTTTATTTATTTACAACTTTGGGAATTTNCTCCAGGATGTCATGCACAGAAACACTGTCATGAATGTTCAAAATATTACTATTTTTATACCCAAGATCAGTACTCTCAGTTTCTGTTTCCCACACTGCGATCAGCCCATCAAGTTATTCAGCCTCATTCTTTATTTAGGTACGATCTGCTAACTCTAAAATTTTTGACACTTCACAAATGAAAATGAAAATGTTTACTTTCAGTTTCATTATAAGGTAGCAAAAGAACTAATCAACAGTAAATAGGGCTTTAAATACTCTCCAGTGATGATGCTCCCATTATAATCAGCTTGGGAAACTATGTAAAATCATTTTCTTTTCCTGTAAAAACAGGTAATGTTCAATTGAGAAAATTTGTAAGAAACCAAAGCAGCCACATTTTTGAAAATCATTTATCTCTAACATAATATTTTTCTGTAGAAAAAAAATTAATGTATTATAATTCACAGGAAAATATTAAACCTGAGTGACACATTTTCATGAGTAATACTATGCCTATCATTAATGCATTTCAATGACATCTTAGTAATTATTAACTATATTACTATCTCAACTTAATCAGAAGTCTTTTATGACTTAGGGCAAATGAAAACAAAAGGGTAAGACTTACAACTTAAACCATAATTGGTCTCAAAATTTAATTTAGTTTTATTTATACCGGGAATAAAAAATAGAGGCTATATGCCTCTTCAAATAATGCATTTTACAAATAAGCATCTAAAGAAGAAAGTTTCACAAGAAAAAATCTTATTTGCAAAAATGTGTTACACCAAGCTTAGGTGCTTCTGTACCATGCCTGGATCATTATTTACGTGTATGTTGTAAAGAGTGGAAAATAGGTTTCCTTTGTTTTTGAAAAAGCCTTTAATGGTCAAGTTTTGTGACAGGCACAAGTTGAAAATTACTAGCATAAACAATGCAGAATAGAACACCAATCAAAGGGATTTGGATAAAAATTGAAGTAGAGCATCTGACAGGAAATGATGTCTATTATGGTTTTAATGATCACAACTCTTGTTGGTAATACAGATGGAACTCGAGCTCTGACAAAATAAAGCATTCACACTGTAAAGGAAAATATATTTTAGGAGATAATGGCTTATAAAATATTTTACATTTTCTTTGAAAAGGTTTTAAGTTGGTAATGTTAACATAAATGAAATGTATATCCTTTATTATCCTTTATTCATTTCCAAACCAACTCTCTTCAAAAAACAATCTGAATTAAAATATTGGTTTACTTAACTTGTGTATCGATGTTTTTAAAAATCATCTTATATGTGTCACCTTCCTTAAGCTGAACTCTTAACTCAGTGAAGATGAATCTTTTTAAAAAAACCAGTTAAGTAAACAAGTGATCATTTCTAGAGTTAAGCAAAGTTAGCTACATTAGAAATCAAATTTATAAGAAAGAAAACAGAGCTGATATCTTAAAGGAGTTTCATCTTACCAAATCACTTACAAAGAAGTGATTTTTGCATTTTGTTATTTTATTACATGTATTTGTATATTTGCTTGTATTCCTGTAAGTGTTCCAATAGTTAACTTTACACCTAACCCACAGTGTGAGCTTCAGGGTGGAGTGGTCGCTAAGCAACCCAACCAGAAGAACATTAAGTACCAGACTCTCCTCATTTAAATCTGTGTGAAAGCTAGAGAAGTGAGAGATTTTTATGGGCAGAACTTTTCAAGTTGATTTGGCTAAACTAAGCAGCCTGCAATTTGTATGCCTGAAATCTTGTCAGGTTGGCAAAGGCCGAAACAGAAATTGCTTTAGAAGATACTATTACTTCTGTGAGGAGAGGTTTTCTTTAAGGTAGACTAAATTTTATTCTTAAGTAAAAAGATACATTTTTCAAATACTATAGACATTTCATTTTTGGTATATGAATACAAATTCCTGTATTACTTGACATTTTGAAAATAATTCTTTTTAAGGGCATTTATTATGATGTTAATATTTACCCAAAGCAATCTTAGATGTAAATAGAAAATCTTTACTCTTCTTTATAGACTTAGGTAAAGAAAATTCCTATTTCTAATAGGTTCCTGACATTAATAACTCAAATTAAAGAAGTGGATATAGTTCTAGTAAAAAACCTACAAAATGTTTTTTTTTTCTTTTTCATCCTTATTGTGACTTTTTTAAGTCTTTATTTTATTTTTTGAGAGAGAGACAGACTGTGAGCGGGGAAGGGACAGAGAGAGAGGGAGACACAGATCTGAAGCCGGCTCCAGGCTCTGAGCTGTCAGCACAGAGCCCTGTGCGGGGCTCGAACCCATGGACTGTGAGATCATGACCTGAGCCCGGGTCGGATGTTTAAGCAATCCTTGTTTGAATGTGTGGTTTCATCACATTAACTATGANGTTTAGTTTTGCCTGTTTTGAGTTTTATATTAACATAAATATATATTCTTTATGTTATATATAAATTATTATATATATTATAGTTATAATATATAATATATATTATATATTCTTTATAAATTAATAATTTTTCTTTAAATAATAAGTTTGTGAAAAATATTTGGAGTTTTATATGAACTGTAGTTTATAAATTTTATTACAATGTATGACTTCATTATATAAATGAACTCTGATATAATTATTTGGGTCACATTAATAGATAAAATGGATGAATATATTAATAATTTGTCTATCTTACTATGAATGCAAATTTAAGGTGTTTCCAATGTGATGGTATTAAAAAAATCTGTTGTGATTCTTGTATACATCCTCTCTCATACCTGTGAATGTGTCTTTTAAGGTATATTTCAAAGAGTAGAAGACTAGGGCATACGGATGCAAAAACTGTAATTTTACTAGACTTTATCTTTACTAAGTAATGACAACTCGCTTCCCAAAGTGTTTCTACAAATACATAATCCCACTGCAATATTTGAGCATCTATTGTTCCAAATCTTCACCAAATGTGTTACCCTCAGATTAAAAAAAATTTTTTGCCAACCTGGCAAATCAGTGTATCTCGTTGTGGTTTTAATTGACATCTTCGTGACTGATCATGGGAATGAGTGTCATTTAATATATTTCTCATCTGTGACCTGCCCCAGGGGAGATATCTTTTCCATTCTTATTTGGCTTCTCCTCCCAGGGCTGTTCCGCCCAGTAGCAGGATTATACACTTCCATCCTATTGAATTAATAAATGACACAGTGTGGGTGTAAACAGTGTGTCACTTCTCTGCACAGTATTTTAGCCCACTTTTGATTTTCATATTTCTACCTATCCTCTGTTCTGAGGCCAGTAATATTCCAGATAGGTTAGCTCCAATGGCCAGGGTCCCTAAGTAAGACCACAAGAGTATTGTCAAAGCCCACCTGCGATGGACATGCAGTGTGAGAAATTAAGGTTCACTGCTTTGATCCACTAATGACTCTTAGGAACTTAAAAAAATATATTCTGGGGTTGCCTGGGTGGCTCAGTCGGTTAAGCGTCCGACTTCGGCTCAGGTCGTGATCTCATGGTTCATGGGTTCGAGCCCCGCATCGGGCTCTGTGCTGACAGCTAGCTCAGAGCCTGGAGCCTGTTTCGGATTCTATGTCTGACCCTTCCCTGTTCATGCTGTCTCTCTCTCTCTCTCAAAAATATATAAAACATTAAAAAAATTAAATATATATATATATATATATTCTGGACACTAGTCCTTGTAGAATTCAAGCTCTGAAAATATTATATCCCATGCTATTTGTTCATTATTTTTTTGTGGTGTCTTTTGAGTTAAAAAAATTCTTAAATAAAATTTATATGAATTTGTCAATCTTTACCCTTCTGAATAGTCCAGTTTAAAAATCCTTCCTTTGGGAAGCCTGGGTGGCTCAGTCGGTTTAGTGTCCGACTTTGGATCAGGTCATGATCTTGTGGTTCGCGGGTTTGAGCCCCACATTAGGCTCTATGCTGACAGCTCAGAGCCTGGAGCCTGCTTCATATTCTGTGTCTCCCTCTCTCTCTCCTCCTCCCCTGGTGTCACACTGTGTCTCTCTCATTCTTAAAAATAAATAAAGATTGAAAGAAAAAAAAAACATAAAAATAAAAATCCTTCCCTTTCCTGAGATCATTATATTCTAAAAGCATTGATGGGTAAATCAATTTTCCACATTTCAATAGAAATTCACTGTAAATATATCAAGCCTTGAGATTTGTCTGCTTGGTTGTTTTGTTTTGTTTTGTTTTTGAGAAATATTTGACTTCTAATTTTTTAATGAATATAAAACTGGTTAGAGTTTCTATTTTTCTTTAAATTTTAATGTTATATTCTAGGAATTTATTAACTTCATGTAAATGTTTAAATTTATCTTTTTTTATTTTTTATGTTTATTTATTTTGAGAGAGAGTGTGAACAGAGAAAGGGCAGAGAGAGGGAGACACAGAATCTGAAGCAGGCTCCAGGCTCCAAGCTGTCAGCACAGAGCCCAATGAGCCACCCAGGCACCTCTACATCTTTAAATGTTTTTTTATAATATTATTTAATACTTTTACATGAAATACCTATAATATTCTAATGTATTTTTGCCCTTTTTATTTTATACAAATTTAAGCATTAGTTTATCGTTTTATTAGACTTTTGTATAACCAATTGTGCCTTGGTTAACCTTTTCTTTTGAATGCTTGTTTACTTTTTAATGAATTTCTGCATTTATATTGTCATGTCCTCAACCTTAACTTTTGTTTCAATTGATATTTTTCTAATAACTTGAAATGGATGCTAACTCATCAAGTTTTCATCTTTCTTCTTCTCTATTTCAGTAATAGGTCTCAAATCACAAGTTTTATGAGTAACATTTCACTATCATTTAGTTCAAAGTAACTTTTACTTTCAATTTGCAGTTCTTTGTTTAAGTCCTGGACTATTTAGGGGTGGGTTTAGTTTCTAACATTGTTTCTTTTGGATATTATTTTCTAGCTTCACTACATTTGGTCTCAAATTTTAGTTCTTTGAAATGTGTCGAGACATTTTGTATGGACAAGTATATGATCAAATTTTATAAACATTCAAATGTGCTTAAGTAAATATTTATTTCACATTTGTGGACAGGGATAATGTAGAGGAGGAGGGGTAGATGGATAAATTTTTATTAGACAAAGTTTTGTGAATTTTAATGTTTAAAATATCTCTATCCTTTCTAATATATTTATGTGTTTTATAAATTGATCAATTATTCATAGTGGACCCATAGTCCTATATTAAAATTTCTAACTATAAATTATTATTTCTTCTTATATTTCTCTCAATTTTAATTTCATTTATTTCAAAGCTGTATTATTGATTGCATAGAATTACAAAATATGTTATCTTACTGGTTATTAAGTCTAATTCTCAGTTAATGTTCTGTCTTAAAATAAATTTTGTCAAATATTACAGTCCTAATAACTTATAAAAGAATGAAAATTAATGTAGCACCAGACTTCCCAACAATAATGAAATAACATTTCCAAAGTACAAAAGAGTAGAATTATCAGCCTAGAATTTGAAACAACATGGCAAAATTCTCAAGAGTGAATGCCAACCCAAAGCTACAAAAATTTACCATCAAGAGACCTTCACTTAAGGAACTACTACAATTTTAATTCAACAGTTAGTAAAATAGTCTGGACAAATCAGATATTGGGTGAAAAAACTGAACAAATAATACATTGCAAATGTATAGGCAAACTTTATAAATTAATCTTCAGGGGCCTGGGTGGCTTAGTCAGTTGAGAGTCCAACTTCGGTTCAGGTCATGATCTCACCGATCATGACTTCCAGCCCTGTGTACGTCTGTGTGCCGACAACTCAGAGCCTGGAGACTGCTTTGGATTTTGTGTCTCCCTCTCTCTCTGCCCCTTCCCCACTCACACTCTGTCTCTCTCCATCTCTTAAAAATGAATAGACATTTAAAAATTTTTAAATTAATCTCTATTTCATAAAATTAAATCACAATATTTTTTAAGCTTATTTGTTTAGAAGAGAGAGATAGAAGGGGAAGGGAAAGAGAGAGAGGGAGAGGGAGAATCCCAAGCAGGCTCCCCGTAGTCTGTATGGACCCTCGGCTGCTTGAACTCAGGAACCGTGAGGTCATCACCTGAGCTGAAATCGAATTGGACTTTTAACTGACTGATTCACCCGGGTGCCCCATAACCAAAATATTTTTTGTTTAAATTCTGATTGTTATACATATTCTGTTATCTTTATATCTCCTACTAACTCACATAGAGTAGGAGATCAAAGACCAGTGTCTAAATTTATTCAGTAAGCAGGTAGCAATGTTACATTTTCAGTACAAATTCGCTTATCATATAATACTTGGTAAATCTTGTGAGCTCTTGAGAAAAATACATGTTTATTTTTATTCTTTGTATTCATTATGACTAGACTTTGCAGAGCACATAGCATTTTCAATGGCTGCTATTTGAATAAATGAGTGGTTTAATAAATGAATTTTATAACCTCGTTGATCTTCCAACATCAGACTACAAACTATTAGATTTTGTTCTGCTTTCTAATGGTATTACATATGAAGTGCGACTGTGCATTGTTGACCTAAAATTTGCAGTACATTCTCTCCAAAATACCCTTGTTTGTAATATGTTTGCTATAACCACTCAGGCAGCATGAAACTAGGTTAGGGCAGAAGAGTGAGACTGACTACCAGGGAATGGAGATCATTCAAACAGAGAGAACCTGAAGGCATAGGAGTGCGCAAATAGTAAGTGAGGTGATGACTGATAATAACTGATGGAATCCTTTGGTGAATGACATAAAAGTCACTTGACAAAAATTTTATTTTTGATAAAAATCCCATAGTTAAGGTGATTTTTGGATAAGAACAGAAGCAGAGTCTGAAAATAGTTCTGCCCAAAAGGGTATAATCATTCCAATACAGAATGACCTTGAGCAAAATAACAGAAAGGTAAAAGAAAATCAGTAGTATTTGGAAGACTCAAGAGGAAGAGAAACCAAACCTAGCCAGAGAAGAGAACGTTCTGAAATTCTAAAATTCTGGTACAAAAATTTCCCAGTTTTTAATGAAATGGTATAAGAAATCCATATCAGAAACCTGTATCATTTAGAGGTAGTTCCTTAAATTAACCCTGGAGAAGAGTTTTCACTTACTCATTTATTTATGCATTGGTAAAATTATATTATCTGAACACTTACTTACTAAGTGCTAGGCAGTAAGAACATGACAAGTTTCTTACTCTCTCACTTACAGTGTGAGTTTTATCACCTGTTAAATAGGGCTAATATGCTCTACTCACTGACTTGCCTTAAAGATTAAATGGGTTGCTCCATCTCAATTGCTTAGGACAGCAGCTCGTACATGGTAAACACTCAATAAATGCCAGCCAACGCTAATGATACATATCTGCCAAATAAGTAAAGGAATAGCAATGGCCATGAACAATTTTCTGTATAAAGCTCTTTTTTGTCTTTCTAAGTCAAAGGAAGTTGAGAAATGAAAACCAATGATAATTATAATATAATAATTATGAACAAAAAGACAAGGTAAAAAAAGTATTTCAGAATGTTCTTTAATCCACCTATTCAAATGCTTTTCATTCTCCCTCCTTGAGACAGAGTGTCAGTGACTGACGAGAACTTCTTAGTCGTCTGTGAAGCTACCAGCTAAGGACATCTCTAACTGTATTCAAAATATTTTCTGGGGAAATTATGATCCAACTCCCTATGTTTAATTTCATTGACCATGGAGAATGATAGAAGAGGCTTGAAGATGCACAGAAATAAGAATTCTAAGAAGACAAGTAAATGCTTCACAAGTGAAAGACACTAAATATAGGATTCTGGTCAATGGGTATTATGTACACCCCAGCCACTGACTTCAAAACAGAAGAACAAAAATCATGAACTCTATGAATGGACAGTTTTGAACTCACATCTTTCACAGTTTGGGATTTTATTTTGTTTTGTTTTGCTTGTTTTGTTTTTTGTCAGATGTTAGGTGCCTGGGAAGGTAAAGGGAAAACCGATAACGTGGGTTTTTTTTTTTATCAGGTGAATGTTATTAGTAATAATAGCATTAGAATCAAACGTTCCCACTCCCAGAAAAGAAAAGATCCATAACTGGAAAATACTGAGAGAAATGGTAATAGTATTTGTGACTAATGTGTGTAATTATTGCCAAGATTAATGATAAATTGAGCTGCAATAAAGGAAATTTCAATCACAAAAATCTCATTATTATGATATCTTTACAAGAACCTATGTTAGATTATTGTTTAGAACATATATATTTTTATATAAATAAATAAATAAATATTTTATATATTTATATATATACCACTTCTTCTTTATCCATTCATCTATCAATAGACATGGGCTACTTCCATAATCTGGCTATTGTAAATAATGCTGCTATAAACATAAGAGTGCATGGATTCCTTTGAGTTAGTGCTTTTACATTCTTTGGGTAAATACCCAGTAGTGTGATTGCTGGTTCATAGAGTAATTCTATTTTAAACTTTTGAGGAAGCTCCATACAGTTTTTCAGAGGGGCTGCACCAGTTTGCATTCCCACCAACAGTGCACGAGTGTTCATTTTTCTCCACATCCTTGCCAACACCTGTTGTTTCTTGTGTTATTGATTTTAGCCATTCTGACAGGTGTGTGGCGGTAGCTTATTGTAGTTTGATTTGTATTTCCCTGATGGTAAGTGATGATAAAAATTTTTCCATGTGTCTGTTGCTAAAAGTGGTCATTTTGTAAAACTCCCACAACAACTTAGAAGGTTAATAAGAAATGTTCCGTAAAAGTTTTAAACATTGATAATGTTAGTGAAGTGATAACCTTCCAAAATTATTACTTTGAAGAATTATCATTTGGATACTGAAGTTCTAGTGTATACATTTAGAAAAATAAATTCTTTGATTTTTTTTTGCCAGTCTTCATGTTCTATATATGTTTGTACATTTTTAAAAAATGGATATTTTTAAGAGCATTCTCAAACTTTGATAGTTATTTTTTTTTCACCAAATCAGACACCACTAAAAATAACGGCAACAGAATAATAGAGAGAAGTCATAGGAACTCAGTGAAGAGGGAGTAACAGATAAAGAAATACACCTAAATATACTCAATGGTCAAAATTCTCTTCGCAGACACTATTCCTACCAATATACAAATCCCTCTTAAATTTGGGTGCAAAAAGCTACATTTGGAATAATATATGAAGAAAACAATAGTGTTTACATTTGGAGAGCAAAAATGTAATCTAGAAGAGAGAGTAAACAGAAAGGCATGACCTATCAATGGGTTGTGAAAACAGGGTTAACCAAACTAGGTAAATAAATAAAAGTATCTTCTTAAAATTCTAAAATAATACTCATTATGAGACAGAAACAGTACACAGCATAGAAAGACCTCCTAGGTTGGCGGATACAGTGTAAACAAACATTTTTCAAAAACAATTACAGTAATTTCATGCTTACAAAGTGGATAAGGGAAAAACCAAAACTTAAGCTCCGCACACGAGCTACATGGGGAAGAGCACGTTACCCTGTCGCCCATGCTTGCAGGTTTTACTCTATTACTGCCTGATGTATTCGAGCATACCAAATAGGTATAAAATGATGGTAGATGACCTCCCGTGGGATTCTGTGCACAGAAATTGGAGGATGAATCAGCCTGAATTGAATTGTGTTTCTCTCTCCCACAGATAAATATTGCATACTAAATCAGTTTCAGTGTACTCACGTTGCCTTCCATTTAGCTTAATACATGCAGTGTCAAGTTATTTCAAACAGTACAGTTTGACTCTATGCAAACAGTTTGTCTAAGGTGAAAAATTTGAAACAGTTAAAACAAAGTATAATGACATTGTTTTCCCACTTCCATCATTTTTCAGGGAGTAGTGAGAAAAATCTTAGAGCTGAAACACGAACTTAGCTGGTGTTTCTAATACCATTTAGAGGCATGAGAAGCCCAAATCCTTCAAATTCTAAGAGAACCTACTAGATTATTTCATTCAGAGAATTCTCCAAACTAAGATGACCTTTGGTTATGTCTCAGTCAATTGGAATAAATCAAGTTGGGTCATATTCTCCAACAAGAAGTTTTCACAGGTCTATTATAGTCCTGTAAATGTTGTCAACCCACACATCTCACATCAGAGGCATGTGTTTTCTTGTGCAGAACGGTTTTCCTATCTCTGAAGACGTATAGTAATAAAACAGTGTGTATACACATGTGTATGTGTATATGTGTGTGCATGTAATAGATGCACAGTGTAGTTGATCAGCAGGTAATGAATACTGGATATAAAGATCTTGAGTAAACTTATAGTAAATCTATAATATTGCCTGCTCTGCACTCCTTCCTCCTGAAGATATAGTAACTCCCAAAGAAAGGGTGAGGGACAGGCAGAAGGGAAACTGGTGATAACTGATACAAGAACTACAATAAATTCAACTCATTTACATTGGTCTGGACATTGGTTATACTGCGTTAAGAGAGATGTAGAATAACAGCATTTAAGACAATTGGAGTTTCTTTTTTAATGTAGATTCAGGTTGATATAGAGACTGTGTGACACATGAATTTATCTGTGGTTGAAGTGCTTTCTCTTTTCTTGTATAACATCCCTTCCTGGATGACCAGGCTTTATAGTTTAAAATGACTCAACACCACATGTGCAATTTACATATTGGGATGGAGGAAAGGAAAAGGTCATGTATGATGTGGCCAAACTTTGTTTAAGGGCAAAACCCTGCAGATTACCAAAAAAAATTACTTATACTTACATCACATTGGCCAAAACTCAGTCACGTATCACATCTGGGTTTGTGGATTCTGGGAAATGTAGTCTTCATTCCAGGCAACCGTGTACCAGGCTAAAAACTGAGTATTCTATGACTATAAGGTAAATTGAATACAAAGATTCCCATTATTATTATTCTATTAAAAATTCTATTATTCGAATTCAATTTTATTAAATATTATTCTAATTCTATTATTCTATTAAAAATTTCTCATGTCATAGTTTCTTATTGTCCTCATTCTACTAAGACATGAAGCTTATGAGAAGTGGTATGATACAACTTTTAAAAAAATCACCTCTGAAGAATATATATGCCTGTTGATTGAATCCTGGTTCTGCTACTTTCTTGCTGAATCATTTCTTTGTACCTTAGTTTCCTCATCAGTAAAAAAAAAAAAAAAAAAAAATTATGTATTNATGATCTCATGGTTTGTGAGGCGAAGCCCCATGTCATGCTCTGCACCGACAGCATGGAGCCTGCTTGGGATTCTCTCTCTCCCCGTCCTTCTGCTCCTACCCCAGTTGCTCACTCTTTCTGTTCCTTGCAAAATAAATAAATATTTTTTAAAAACCTTTAAATGAGTTTTTAGATGTTCATGCTTAATACTGGACACAACAATGCAATCAATTTAGCATGTAGAATTATGTATCTGCTTTTCTCTAGAATTTTTTTGCAAATAAAATCCTTACTGGTCTTTTATAATTTTTCACTTTTAATGCCTATTTATAGATTTCTATCTTACTTTCTTAAAATTGTTAAATAATGCCAACTATACAGCTAAATCAAGACCCTAGAATTTTTTTCCTTAAGTTGAAGTTTCTATTAACAATTTTTAACAAAGATGTTTTTAAAACTTTTTGCATCCAAATCTATAAACGATGTCTTTATTAACTGGGTAAATAGGTTTATCAATGAGTTTATTCTTATTTTTAAATGTTAACTTTACAAAACTCTGATTATGTTTAAAAAACAAAAACAGACTGTTTTAGACAACAAGAAACTAATAACTCTTTAATCTTTCTTTGCAAACATATGGCAATAATAAAGATTTGTGAGTATTTACCAGAGCACAACACAGCTTGAGGAATACAGCTCAGAATGCTGAAGCCATCCTGCTGAAAGAGAGTCAGATAAAATTTAAGAAATTATGTGGAGTATAAATTATAAGCAAGCATTAAACACAACAAACCCGTGGCAAGTAGCTGATGTTCTGCATAAGCACAGGGTCCGGCAGTAGTAATAGAGTGTGCCGTTCGTGCTGGAGCATGTGGATGCACTAATATCAAAGGGAAAAAGCATGATTGCCCCACAATGGATCAACATTGAACGGATTTTATGTCCCAAGACAGAAGAATCAGAGAAAAGGCACACACTGGGAGAGCAAAGAGAAGGAAAAGAAAGGCAAAGAGTAAAATAGTATAGGTGATGAATCAAATTTGATATAAACATTTTGGATATGAAAGGGAAAACAGAAATAGAAATAGGAAATGAGAGAGAGAGAGAGATTGGAGAAGACAGACACAGAGAGAGAGAGACAGAGACAGAGCAGGGGAAAGATGTCAACAAGAAAAAGCAAAATAGGAGATCTCATTCTCAAAATGCAGGCCTGAAAATAGAAGCTAAGATGTGAGGCAGATCTCACTCACAAGTAACTTACTCTCCCCGGCTCCGCCCTCTACTGCTATTCTAACAGTGAATATAGGCCTTTTTGAAGTTCCTTCTCATCTGTCTCTCCCAGTGTGAGGCCTCTGCCTTCCCTCAGCCTTGACGTCTTGCCTCCCCCTTCATATACACATCAGTACTTGGATGACCGCTGTTGCTTGGGAAATCATAGCACCTTGGACAAATATGTTTGTCCATGACAGGTAGATCTAAATTGAAGCAAGTACTTCAAAAACATTGACATCTATAGTCTAGAACTACACTGATTTACAGTTGAAAGCTGTACTGTTGACATGTCAGCCTCTGGTCACATTTGTCTATGAAGCACTATTCCAAATTGAGATATGTTGTAAGTATAAAACACATACTCAATTTTGAGGGCTTAATACAAAATATTTCATTAATATTTTATAGCGATTGCATGCTAAATAATATGTTTTAATATTGAGATTAAAATATATTATTAAAATTCAATTAACTTGTTTATTCTTTTTTCTAAAGTATGGATAATAGAAAATATTAAATTACATATGTAGTTAAAATTATTATATTTTTATTGGATTGTACTGGTCTAGAACTTTACCTACCACAAGGCAAAGTTATTTGCCTTCTTATAAATTAAAAAAGGGGAACTTTGTCCTAATTAGCCCTAAAAGTCTTATAAGTACTTAGACTAGCACATGGCCCAAAATGGGATGGTATATAGTTGCATTGGCCAAACAGCATCTGAGCTCCCCTTTATCTAAGGAATTAAGATATGTGCAGCCCAATTTTGTTAAGCCAATTATACCAATCACTACTTCTTACACCCTTCAGTCACATTTAATATATTCTTCCATACCCATAATAAATAACATAACAAAATAAAATTATAATTTATGCTATATAAATTAAATTATATTTTGCTATATAAAACATAGCAAAATAAAAATTATAATTTATGCTATATATAATAGTATATGTTACATATGTACTACATAATAT
>NW_027530575.1:1449952-1680974 GCF_008692635.1 Crocuta crocuta | reverse complement strand
AAATAGTATATATATATACTCTGAAAGTCAAAGAAATTTTTAAATATTCATTGAAAAATTTAGGTAGTTGACAGATATTGAAAAGAGGCATAGAAACTAATGTATCCTAGTCAACATTAAATATCTGAGAAATCAGTATTTGATGGCCATGTCAGTCAATAGCAGGAAAGACCTACAGTAGATAAAGTATTACATTTCATTCATTATAACTTACTTATTTTTCAAATTTCAACATCTTTGAAATCAAGATACATCTTATGATTGATGGCATCCTATAATTTTTGTCAGGCAAACAGTGTTTACAACAAACTCATCCCTGCCCATGCATATGCACGCATCATTGTTACTTGTGGCATGATAATACAAATGAAATGTCAACATTTTCATCTCAAACTATTTAAGAACCATCTGGGGAAGGAATATGAGTTCTGTTTATATTTTGAAAACCTTCCACAGACACATTCTAGCAAGATAAAGCAGCAGCAAAAAGTCTTGTAGAATTGGCATCCATATCATAGAAGAAAATTCTGGAGAAAATGCAGAGCTGCCTGAAAAGGTTATCTATCATCAACTATCTTAATGATCCAGGAGACAAATATTTTGGGAAACAAAAATAAGGACATTAATAAAACTGAGATGAACAGTAATTCAGACTTTTCATGTAAAGAACTTTATAAAAACCATACCCAATTTATTTCACTTCTATTCTCCATTCATTTATTCACCAAGGTGATTTGAAATAAAAATCTATATGTAAGTCTGACAGGCCTCTTTGAAAAAGCATAAAATTACAGTTTCAAATTATAGTAATTTACTGAACGGTAGTTTAATTTACAACCTTTTTTCTTAAGATTTTAAAAAATAATGATACTTTTGATTGGTGTCATTATCACTTTAATGAAGTAGGATGCTTAAATTGTAAGATTGAAAGTAGGCCATTCATTGTTAGTGATAAAATATCTGGAGTCTCTTTGAGGTCACCAATTTTAACTACTATGCTTTATTATCATTTTGTGATTCTCAAGAAAATATCAAAATATAATGTTTGCATTTCTTCTTATTTGATTGTCGTAGACAGTGTTTATTGCTTCCTCAACACAAGGAAGGAAAATATTATAGAATTTGTTTATCTTTTAAAATTTTTCTTTGCTATTAACCTCCCAATTTTTGTTATTGTTCATTAGTTTTAGTCCTTTACCTGAGTACACATACATAAAACCAATTCTTAATCTGTTTATTATAGACTGTACTTATTGACATTTGATATCTGACTCATCTCTACCATTATCTACTCTTGATTCCTGTTCATTGTGCTGTTCTATTACATTATACATGTTTACAATATTTACATTCTAAACTACAGTTCAGTCTGCTGACTTTTTTCTATATGTTGATTGAACAAACTGAAAAGCAGTATACAAAATCATAATAGCATGCTTAAGTAACTGCTTTCTTCTTCAGGATCAAATACTATGACTGAACTCATTAAAAAAAAACAACATAAAAGTATATCAGTTAAATTTCTGTCAATTGCTTGAAAACCATACTGCATTTTTTCTGGAATAGATAGGTAAGGCTTTTTAAAAATAGCACTTTCTTTTTGTTAGAATTATAGATTAATTTTTCATCCTGCTTATAGGGAGAAAATTTCCTCACAAAGTTTTAACTCTCCTTGAATTGAAATGTAACAACTTTTTGGAGATGTGTTTTATAGATTTCTCTTGTTTCTTGCTACCTCTTTAAAATTCAGCACCTGAAAAAAAATTTACTCCTGGGTTTAGTGCACTATTTCTTTAATTTCATGCCTTCCTGTTTTGTGTGTGTACACACACACAAATAATCACACATATATATTTAAACTTTTCATAGTATATATGTTTATCAGCAAGTAATTTTTTTCTACAAAAAGAGTCTATGAAAGGTAGATTTTATGAGAGTTTTTTTTGGTGCTAAACATTTTTAGTTTCCTGTCCTTAAACCTAATTTGTTTGGTGTTCCAGAGAGTGTAATTGGCTTACTTAACACCCTTTCCCAGCTCCAGGCTCCCTTGTTGGCTCCCAATATAAGACCTAAAAGAATGAAAATCAGTACTCAATTCTCAGCTTCCTGGCAGCTAGGGATGGCCAAGAAATGCAGTTACATTTGATGGAACTTAGTGAAATCTGGCTAGCAGAGGGACATATTTAAAAAAAAAATTTGTTCTCTAAGAAATACGAATACAAAGATCCAGCTGGTATTTCACCTCTACCCTTTCCTTCCCACTTACTTGCTTGCACATTAGTAGGAAGAATGGTCAAGAAGGGTGGAGAGCAACTAATCTTTGACAAAGCAGGAAAAAATATCCAATGGAATAATGATAGTCTTTTCAGCAAGCAGGGGTGCTGTGAAATCTGAACTGCAACATGCAGAAAAATAAACATGGACCACTTTCTTACACCATACACAAAAATAAATTTAAAATGAATGAAAGACCTAAACTTAAGACAGGAAACCATCAAAATCCTCGAGGAGAAAGCAGGCAAATATCTCTTTGACCTTGGCTGCAGTAACTGCTTGCTCAACACATCTCCAGAGGCAAGGGAAACAAAAGCAAAAATGAAGTACTGGGACCTCATCAAGATAAAAAGCTTCTGCACAGCTGAAGAAACAAACACCAAAACTAAAAGGCAAGTGAAAGAATGGGAGAAGATATTTGCAAATGACATAACAGATAAAGGACTAGTATCCAAATCTATAAAGAATTTATCAAACTCAACACCCAAGAAACAAATAATCCAGTGAAGAAATGGACAGATGATGTGAATAGACACTTCTCCAAAGAAGACATCCAGATGATCAACTGACACATGAAAAAATGCTCAACATCACTCATCATCAGGGAAATACAAATCAAAACCACAATGAGATACCACCTCACACCTGTCAGAATGGCTAACATTAACAACTCAGGCAACAACAGATGTTAGTGAGAATGTGGAGAAAGAGGATCTCTTGTGTGCTGCTGGTGGGAATGCAAACTGGTACAGCCACTCTGGAAAACAGTATGGCGTCTCCTCAAAAACTTATAAATAAAACTACCCTACAACCTAGCAATTGCACTACTAGGTATCTATCCCAGGGATACAGGTGTGCTGTTTTGAAGGGGCACATGAACCCCAATGTTTATAGCAGCACTACTGGCAATAGCCAAAGTATGGAAAGAGCCCAAATGTCCATCAATGGATTAATGGATAAAGAAGATGTGGTATGTATGTGTATGTATATATATATATATATCACGGGGTATTACTCAGCAATCAAAAAGAATAAAATTTGCCATTTGCAACTACGTGGATGGAACTAGAGGGTATTATGCTAAGCAAAATTAGTCAGTCAGAGAAAGACAAATATCATAAGACTTCACTCATATGAGGACTTTAAGATATAAAACAGATGAACATAAGGGAAAGGAAGCAAAAATAATATAAAAACAGGGAGGGGAACAAACATAAGAGACTCTTAAATATGGAGAGCAAACAGAGGGTTACTGGAGGGTTTGTGGGAGGGGGATTGGGCTAAACGTGTAAGGGGCATTCAGGAATCTACTCCTGAAATCATTGTTGCACTATATGCNGCCATCCTAAGATTAAACACAAACTCACACATATTTGAAAGAGATCTACAGAGAAAAAGAGTGGCCATTGTGTTCCCACTGGCATTGGCAGCCAAAATTTTTAAGTAGTATAAAATTAGATAGAATGGCCTAAGTAGTTGTGAATGTTCATTTCCAAGGTGAGTCCATTCCCAGAAGCTCTTAAATCTTGAACTTCAGGAGAAGCTGAAGGAGAAAAGAGTTTGGATGAAGAAGAATGGAGAGAATCAAATGATCCACTTTTAGTTCAGTCTTTTAGTTCAGCAGTGGGTGGTTCAGAAAAGNCCTCTGTCCTACACATTTTTTCAGTGCCTGAAATATAAAGGGAAAGATATTAAAGTCGTTTTGATATATATTTGATAAACTAAGGAACATAGGGAATAGTAGGAATCAGTATGTTGCACACAATGAATGAGAAGGGGCCCCTGGGTAGCTCAGTCAGTTAAGCCCCTGAATCTTGATCTCAGCTGAGGTCTTGATCTCCAGGTGGTGAGTTCAAGCACATGTTGGGCTCTGTGCTGAGCATAAGGACTACTAAAAAATTTTAAAAAAGAAGGAGAAAAAGAAAACATTTGTTTTCCAGAAAAGTAAAACAAGAACATTAACCCACACAATATTTCTTGGGCATGGGGAGAGGCAATCGGGTTCATAAGCAGCCAATCCATTTTTACTGTTTGTGGGATTCTGTCTGAGAAAACAGAACCCTGTTAAAGTAGGCTTCCACTCCAACCAAGCTTAGGATTTTGTGTATGTGTGTGAGTGTGTGTGTGGGAGTATGCATTACTCAAGCACATGCATGTTTCAGATGGGGTGAACATTAATTCTATATGGAACTATAAACTATATGTGCATATATCCACTACATATGGCCAAACTGTAGATACAGTGTTACAGTTTTTAAAGAAAGAAAATTTCATATAAAAATATATTAAGCTATAGAATCTTTTCTGCTTCTAAACAACATTTAAAAACCAGGATGTATGAAACATCTTCAGAGGAATGACCCTTTGTTTTGCAGTGAAAGAAAATCTTCTAGGTTATCACCCTTGCTGCAAAATATCACAGAGTCTGTGAAATAAGAAAGTCAATATGTATTAGACAAAGAGAAGAAACGAGTGTATAGAGAGTGAACAGGAAACCAGCAATGAGGGAAACAGCAGGGGGCTGCTTGTTGAGCCCAGTGACCTTTCTCTATTCTTAATACATTGAAGATTGTGTAGATCAAAAAAAAAAAAAAAGATTTCTTTAATTCTTTAGTTTTAGGTATGCAGATAAGGATTTTTCTCTCTTCTATTTTCTATTTAACTTTAGTAATTTTCCCCATTGAGGTTATTATGCTTGTAAATTCAATTCAGTGTAAGCTAAATAGGAGAAAATAATAAGTATCTTGAAGTTTTACCCACTACTATTTATAAAACTCTCCAAGAACTGCAAGTATTCTTTCCCTAACAAGTAATACTATATTCACCAAGGGAAGTGAAACAAAGCTTAGAGTGAGTCTTGCAGCCTATTAAACATTTAATAAGTAATAAGAACCTATCAAAGTATGGACTATTTTTTACATTATGACTGCAGACAGTCACTTCCCAATTTGAATAACTTCCCAAATTGTGGAAAGTTATTGTGATGGAAGAATCAAATATAAAATGACCAAGAATAGCTGATTTATTGTATTTGACATTTGTTAATATGAACTTTCAAGGACTGGTCGTGAATGCAGACAGTTTTGTACCATTGTCTATGTATGTGTCTCTAGCTCAATGTCTCAAAATATTGAGTTTCTATTTCATTTCCAATGTCTTAATAACCACTTTGATACATTCATTAATCAGATCTCTAGATTGCAATTTGTCTTGTCTTGTGATATCACAGACTAAGACCAATACAGGAGACATTAAACATAATTTGATAATTCAGAATGCCTCTCATATTCTGCTTGTCAAGACTGGCTAAAATCACAGAATCAAACTAGAATATTTCAGTAATAGCAAGCTTACAGTCCACTTCTACCAGGGGCCTATCTCTTGCCTCTTCATTTCACCTTCCAAATCTAGCCTATCTTTATAACCTTCTGAGAGTCAGGCACATTTGTCAACATCCTGTACTGTTCAAATCGAATTATCTTCACATGTTGTGATAGGTAGGAAGAATTCAAAGATGGCCCCAAGATTCCTGCCCCAGCTGTCATGTCTTGCATAATTCCTTCTCTGTAAGTGTGGGTGGGATCTATGAATATGATGAACTATCACTGCCATAATTCATAATTCTGTGTGATATTTCATGGCAAAATAAAAGGACTTGGTCTAGATAGGCCTGTCCTAATGAAAGATATAGTCTAAATTTTAAATACAGTCTAGACTTCTCCCCATCTCAAGGATTCTCTTCATGGCTTTGAAGAAGTAAGCTACTGTGTTGTGAGTGGGTAACAAACACGGTCAGTTATTGAGGTGGCCTCTGGCTGCAGAGAGGGATCCTCAGCTGACAACCAGCAAGCACACAGGGAACTCAGAAATACAATGACAAAAACAAATTCTGCCAACAACATGAAAGAGCTATGAAGTAGATTCTTCCCTGGTCAAACTTTCAGATGAGAACATAGCCTGCCACATCTTTATTTCAGCCATGTTAGCAAAGGACCCAGTGAAGTCATACTCCAGCTTCTGACCTACAGAAGCCATGAATTTATAAATGCGTGCTGTTTTAAACTTCTAAGTCTGCATTTGTTATGCAGCAATAGCAAACTAATATAGTACATGGCTTTTAAGCGAGGGGCATCATAATATAAACTCTGGTTGACTGATACTGTTTTAAGGGCTCTCAAAGACTTTGAATGTTGGATGAAGTTAATATAAGGTCCTAATCTAGGGTTGAACATGTAATATATGCTGAATAAAAATTGTATATGTGACTAGATAAGTGGTTAACTTATAATTAATTCTTTACACTGCAGATGATAAAACACTTTGAGATATATTGATTTTTAAAATGGTAAAATATCGATAGGAGTGTTACTATTAAACATACACTTTGGAAGTGAGAAAAGTAGTTCACAAGAGGTAAGTGAACTTGACTAAAATCACAACATTGGTAAGTGACAAAATTTTCCACCATCATCTCTCTACCTCTATTAAAGAGAGGTATTGAGAAAATAAGCAGATGGAAACACATTTGAAAATAAATAGGATTCTGATTAATTCATGAAAGCAAGTAGAAATAGCATCAAGAAAATCATTATTGGGGTATGTTATCTAACATCTTTGAGTTTCAATTCCTTCTTCTATAAAATGAATTTAAAAAGTACCAAACTAATAGAGGGTTGAGCATTCCCATAATCGTATCTCTTGTAGACTGATAAAAAGAAAATGGAAAATAGAGGGTTTTGACACTTTTCAGCGTTTATAACCTTGAAACATGCCATCTTTATAGATATCTTCAAAAATATAAAAAATAATAAAGAAAATTAAATCTCTTGTGAATGTAATTTTTAAACTAAATTTTGCACACTTAAAAGAAAGCAGTGTTAGAGGCCATGTGTTAAAGTTTTCTTTTGTTTTTTAACACTGTATTCGAATGTTCAGTAGGGGGGTTGTGTTGTTTACAGAAGTGTTTCTCAGCTCCAAATTTTTCTATTGCCCCCCAAAGAACATAAAAAGTAGGGTTCATTTAAAATCACAATAAAAGCATAGCATAGCATAGTTCTGATTTAACTATCATCTTTAGAATTTCTAAAGCAGTCAAAAGTCACTCTAAAATATAGCAAAAGACTGGGTGATTTCTCAAAAGATCTTTAATTTTCTGAAAGGAGGTCAGGATGTATCTTTTCAGTAAATACTGGAAAGAAAGCCATTTAGCAAATAGCTTCTTTAGACACTCTTATTGAAATAAGTTTCTCCTTAAGAATTAAAGAGAGAACATCACCATATTTGTACCACCTAAAGAAAAATATTAAAATGCCTTCACAAAAATTTTTCTACCTTTAAATGGCTTGAAAATTGACAATATATTTCCAAAACTTACTTTCTATTTTCCAACGTGCTTATACATTTTTAAAGCCTAGTCATTACCTTTGATAATTCTGAAAAAATTCCCTTCAGTTGTTTGCTCAGTATAACTCCATTGGATCTTGAATAGGACTTCCTGACAGATACACTTAGATATGAAGCATCTTGCAGCATGATTGACAGATTCTCATATATATACTAGAGCTACAAAAGTAGATTTCATTTTTGGGGGGCTGATAAAATGGAGTTTAAAATATCTAATATTAAATTTAACTAGGTATATTCTTTACTGTCACATAAAATTGATACATTGATATGCTGATTCGTAAATGACAACTAACATTACATTCTATTCAGAGGAAAAAATAAAAATTAACTATTGATGTATGTTTATTTTTTCATCACTATGTACTAGGAGTATTTATGAAAACTTCTCACTTTTTAAAGCATTTAGGTTTGTCTCTTTTCAGTAACTGTGTTCAAAATATAAAATATTTGGAGAAAACCAAAAAAATCGAATCCTTGTTCATTTACTGTACTTTTATGATTTATCCTGTCCTAAATTCTAGCACTGCTTATCTTACATGTGAATATAACAAAATGAGTTATTCACAGATATTAAACTCACACAAGATGCCTTTACATAAGTTTTCACACAAAGCCACAGTTTTTATTCTTCCTATGATGATGGGATCTTCAAACACAAGAAGACTCCTACCTCCATCTATCCTCACCAAATAACAAAAAACTTGTGATTTTCATCTGTCTACATTTTTCTATAAATTAATTATATTAATTATCTGAAGGAGGAAAATAAAGTCATATATGCAAGGAGGAAAGCTTTAATTTTCAGAGATTTGGAAGGAGACTGAAAAATGGTTAAAAAGATGATACAAGTCTTCTGTGCCTCAAGGAAAGAAGAAAAGCTATGTGTACTCAGAGTGCCTTGAAGATAGTGTATGTTGACTGTATATCTTAACTGACAGCATAGAATTGCAACATTGTCATAAATTACATTAGCAAGTGTAAGTGATCAATTGTGCTTATAGAAAAATACACATTCCGCAATAATTAGGCAGACAGCAATAAAACAACACCTTTGTATTTTATTAAGTGGTTTTTAAATGTTGCAATAACCACAACACTCAGATGAATATTTCTCATAAACAAAGTTCTAGAAACTAAAAAGAGTACATTTTCATTCTTGCACACATGAGCATATGGTAAAAAAGCTACCATAGATATTGTTGAGAAGTTTAAACACCAGGAAGAAACTGAGACATACATAATACTAAGATCTATTATTTAAAAAAATTGAGCAATTTCCTGCAACAATTAGCAGATCATTTTACTGACAAATTGTTACTTCTAAGAATCTCTTTATCTCCAGAAGAAATTCAATTAGGTGCTTGCAAGTCCCCATTGCCTGAACAGCAGTCTCATACACCTTGTCCCTGTCACAGTGCTTGATATTATCTAGAGGTGAGTGACAGAAAAGTCCAGGACTAACAAAGGCTCTCTCTGTTCCTGTCAGCAAGCTCTGGTATATCTTTCTTATTGGAAGTACCCAGGAGCTTTCTCTGCACAAGTAGAGTCCTAGAATAGGTAATAGCTGTCTCTGTGTTTAACTATTCATATTCCTGGATGGAAGCACATCTCTCCCTTTAGCATGGAAATGCCTGCCCCCTTTTGGCCAAAAACCAGCAATTTAATTTACATTGAGAAAACACAAACCATAATATCCTGTCTTCCCTCTACATGCTTCTGTCTTAAATGATAGCATTAGTAGCTCTTGAAATGAAGAAAAAACTAATTATCATTATACAGAATTTGAGTTCCAAGCAGACTCCTATCTTTTGTTGTTCTATGAAGTAGGAGTTTGGAAGGACCACACATTTTAGTTTCAGTTTCTGGATGAAAGGGGGGGAAAAAAAAGCTTGCATTCAAAGAAGTTCAAGTTTAAATCTGCATGTCTACAGGCATCATATATTTAATACTTTTCCTTGGATTCAGATAAGTATAACAATAATAGCTGGAAACATAGGTGTAAAAAGTTTATAAGTTAAATGTCCAACTTAAAAATGCATATTCATTTAAAAACTAATTTTACGTATTCCATGACTCTTAAAGGCATCACAAACCAATACTGCCTAAAAGACAAAGTAAACTAAGTCTGTATCAGTTGTTAATTGATTGCTTGATTCAAATACTGTGATCAGGGAATAGTGTTCCATGAAAAATATAGAATAGAATGTGAAGAAAAAGATACCCAAGCACAAAAAGAGCTGATTCAATCATGAATGTGAATAATCAAGGAAGTAAAAAGAACTGATGTCTTGGGAGAAAAATAGAACGATTTAAAGTGAGTGTCACGTTGGTCAAAAGCTAACCTCTGATTCTGTCATTAACAATGAGAATTAGGTTGCAGTTCCAATTGTAGAGAGGAAAAAAAACACCTCTTGCTTTTGTACTGAAAAGGTGATTATTTAATCAAGAATGACATTGGATCTACTTGCCTCTTTGTGATGTACTCAGTACCTATGTTGATATTGGATGGCATACCATTTCTTTTAGAGACAGACTGAAAAAGAAATGGTAGGTTTTTTTTTTTTTTTTAAGCTTGCTGGAAAAACCTATACCTATTGACAAAGCCATGATATTTTATTTACTTGTTTAATCAGATCTAGTAAATGTACAGCAATACTTTCTGGAATCTTTCTGAATCTCAAAAACTCATCATTTCAATGACACTTTGTTTTAACTTGTTTGTTAACATTCAGATTTGTATTAATGTGGAAATAGTGTCCATTATCCCTGAATCTCTCTTTCTTTCTGTATCTCTCTCTGTCTCTTTCTCACACACACACACACACACCCCACACACCCCATTATACTCAGAAACAGTCTGTTTTGTAGGAACATAAACCTGATTCTCTCTCCATTTTACCTTGAAGGAGTAATACTGTAACAAGCTAATCAAGACAAAAAGATGGCCTTCAGATTTTCCTCAGTTTGACTAGTCTTTAGACAGGCTTATTCTTGACTCTTGAAAAGGCCCTGAGCTCCATTTTCTTAGAACATTTACCTTAGAAAACTTGTAATTGTAAATTCTTTATCTTCTTCTTTGAGATGTAAATCTTTTTTAAAGCCTCTTGTAAATTTTACAACCCTAGAATGTTTTTCTCGAGGACTTGGATCCATACTTTTGAAATACATTCATCAAGGAAGATGGCGAGGCTTCTGGAGGCGAGGAGGAGCCTAACTTCAGTAGGCATCCTTGCTCCAGACTGTAAACCTGGAAGTCATGAAGGTAAGAGACGGTTTATTTTTCCTTTTGATAGGGCCACTTAACAAATATAGGTGGCCTAGGATTCCCGCTCAGCTCTTAAGGAAATCAGCTCTTAAACCTTTTTCTAACCTTCCTTTCCGTGGAGTTTTCTGTCTGTCTCACCTATTACAACAGTCAGAATAAAGTCTTCCTCACTTGAACTTCTACCAGTTCAATGTTTGCTTTTACAAAAGGCAAAATCACAGTGTTAGGAAACAGTGTGTGTTAGTGTGATGTGGGATGATACCACAATCTTTGTTCAAATTCTCTGTTCACAACCTCTTTCTGAAACCCTTTCCATTTGTATTTAGCGATTTTTCTTAATCCTTATTCCTCTAGGGATTTATTCGCTCATGTGACTCACTATCTAAGATACAGCTGAAATGCCTCTTATTTTGAAGGTGTGTAAATTTTCAGAGACTCTTAAGTATAGGTTACTAAGACCTAAAAGTAGTTAGATACATCCTTCTTTTCATTTGTTAATCTTTTCTTAGATTGATCTTTCCTAATCTTTGATCCTTGGTAATAGCAAGGCATTGAGGACCAAGATTCGGATATATGGATAGGATATTGAAACTTCTTTGTCTCATGAACCTTTTGGACAGTTTGGTGAAGCCTATGAACCTCTTAGAATATTTCCATTTAAATCCATTAAAATAAAGTACTTAGAATTAAAATAAAAGCCAATTTAATTCTTGGTAAAAACAGTTACCAAAATGTTTTTAAAAATTGTTATATACTAATATATTTGTCTTTTTAACACATTAAATAATAAAATATAAAGGCTAGTCTATTATTAACCGTAACCTCTAAGTGGTGACAAGTGATATTTCAAGATATCCACAACAATTAGGTAACAAGAAAAGAGATTTAATCTCATTGGTATATTTCAACAGATTAGCTGATTCTACTGTGTTTTGTTGTTTTTGTTGTTGATATATATTCATAATTGAAGGAAGTGTTAAATTCCAGTTGGTGGTTAATGGGGGGAAAAAAGATTTTTTTACTTTGTTTTTGTTTTTTCCTATTCAGCTATATGAATAGCCTGGCGTAGAGTACAAGGACCAGAAGAATGTCCTGATTCTAAATGAAGGCTTCAAATGAAAACTTATGGCCATATCAGCCCATTGTGGCTATCCCCCATTAGTAACTGCATATAGGAGATTGTGACTGAATCCCTATAGAACTAAACCATAAATCTCTTCCAGATATCTTCCTTATAAAACTGAAGCACTGCTAGAATAAAAATTCAAAAGGCTAGAATTCCAGCACAATTTCATCACATCTTACTTTTATTAATCTCTAACTGTGTGAGCATAAAATGTACTCACTCATCTGACTATGCTAAGTTCCAATGCCTTAGGGACAAGTTGTTCACTTTCAGTGGATATTTTTTTTTAGTGGGAGATAGGAAAGAGCCCCCAGAGAAGGATTTTTTGAGTAATGGCAGAGATACGGATCATTCACTTAAAGTGTTCTCTAACCTTTTAAATAAATCAAGTTTTAGAAAAACTCCTCCCATAACAGCTGTATAAAAGTGAGTTTGTTTATATATTAGAATGAGATTTTGCATTTCTCTTAAATGCTGGTTTCTTTGCAGCTCCCATATTGCATAGATTTTTTGCAACCATACTTTTGAATAGACTTTGAAGAAAAAGAAAAAATGAAATACAGCTAATGAGCTCTGTAAGAAAGAAGTATTATATTTTGTAACCTTTACTATTATCAATTTATGTTTCATTCTGATACCAAGAACTATCAACCTTATTAAAAACAAGAGGACTAGGAATTTCTTTTAAAGCCAATTTCAAACCAATTCACGGTGGAAATAGTAATTCTTGAATAGAGGCTTCAACAATACTAAAGGTAGGGGGGAAATGGTAATTAAAATTAAACCTAATACATTTAATCCTATGTGACATAAACTCTGCCAAAATTTACTATTATGAGCCTGAATTCTTTTTTTTCTCTGCAGTGTGTTTAATGCTTCCCTGCTAATTCTTTTGTGTTTTATAAAATGCCAAAATTTTTAAGTTTTCCCTTTGAAAATTACTAAGGAGATGTATAGAAACAGAAGTAAATCAATCTGCAATTGTGTTTATCAGAGAAATAAGGAAATCCCATGCCACTCATTCCCATCAGATAATACCTAGACTATTTCTTAAAAATAGAATCATCTGAAAAACAGACTGTCAAGTTTGGTCATAGATTATTTCTCTGCATCAGGCCAGCCAACAATAAAAGGATTTGGCCAGCAGACTACTGGTTTACCACCTCTTGTTGATTTGCATAAAGCACACCAGAGTTAGAAAGAAAAGAAAACTGAGGTGGCATTTTTGGTCCTGCAGCCAGCTCATTGACTTAGAAGACCTCAGTCTCTGATGCGGAGAGAGAAAGGACCACTGTGTGCATTTTGATTTGAGAGCCTCTCAGATTATCCCTTGACCTAACTCCACTCAATCAAATGCCAGGAACCGAGGAAACGGAGGTTAGTATAAAGAACATGGCAAATCAAAGCTGCATCGCTGTGCTTTCTGTAGACAAGAGGCAGTTCCACCTTGTGACTTTAGTACAACAATAAGAGCTTAATAAAGGGGAAATATTTGAGAAGTGACAACAAGACAGATGCACTTTGCAGTATTTTTTTGGTGGAATCATTCACCTGGGTGCAGTGCTGGTCAGGTGCTGTCAGCTTCTAATACACCTGAAGACATCAATCAGAAGCAGATATATTGGCAATATACGAGCCAGGAAGCCAGGTAAAAATGGGAACGAAGATGGAATTGTGAGACCTCCCAGGATTTATCTAACTGAGGAAGTAAAAAAAAATGTAAACAGGTGCCAGTTATAGCAATCTAGCTCCTGAATAGAATCACTGGTAGCTCACAAATTCCTGTGGTTTTTTTTTTTTAATGTTATTTGTCTTTTGATATGTTATTACCCTCAGGCCATTGGCTTAGATGAGACAAATTACAACTATGCTAAGAGGTGTCTAAGCACTTCTAGCTAAGTATTCAGGCTCACCAATTTACTTCAAAATAAGTTATGTATCTTCTGCATGTACAATTGTTTATTCAGAAACTAGCATTAATTTTTTTGCTTAAGATATCAGTGTGGCTCACCAGTGCATGGATGAAGCAATTTTTGAGTTAATGGTCTATGCAGTATCCACAAGTAGAATTATGAATTTTTGAAATGTAGTAAAACAGTATCTTCCTTCTTGAGGCATTTAACTTCTGGATATCATAATTATAACTCCAACTTAGACAGAAAATTAAAACAAAATATCTATGCTCTTGATATGAGAGGGAAACTATAATAGTTTATCATCAAGGGAAATAAATGAACTTACCATTCAGGGTTAGACATCTTCTTATTCCTGTTGCCTTCTGAAGAAGATGCGTTCTTTTCTGCCTATCAGCCTCTTGCACAGTGCCTGGTCACAGTCTGTCACCATTAATACAGTAAATGGGAATGTTCAACTCAACAATTTTTTTTATCAGAGATACAAGAAGCAATATATAACAGGTGTATATGGGACACTTAGATATCACCAGGGAAATTAACATCACACCTCATAATAGTTTCTTAAATGAAGTGTTCATAAACTTTCCCTAATGTAAGCTAACAGTTCCTATACGTATCTATTAAAATTTTGCATCAGATATTGTAGTACCATTTTTCACTCTGAGAAGGAGTTTACTTCTGATCTTTGGCCTGTTTTTGTGGTAATGACATTTGAGCAATTCATTGAAATCCTACTTACTTTAGAAGTGTACTCTAATGTACACTTTTGCATAAGCAAAGTATACTTTTGCATATTAAGAAACACAGCAGATGCCATTGACATTATTTGCTGTTGATAGGAAAAAAAGGAAAAGAGAATTAAAAAAAGCTTTTCACCTAAGTGTATTTGTTTAGTTCAATGAGATGATTAAAACACTAAAATCCTTTAGTACTACTTTTTAGTTATCCTGTGTCAATTGTTTACACTTAAACACCAACATAATACTGTTTTCATATTCTTGCACCTTTTTTTCTAAATAAAACATAATATCACACAAAGAGGCAAATATGTTTCATTTTAAATATAGCATCTTTCTTACACATAGTATCTAGTTAATAATTATCAGCAAATCTTTTGTGCCCTTGCCTGAAATATCTGTCTCCTCCAATCCCAATCCAACTGGAAACCCATGTAATACACTTCTTTTATGTTTCAGTGTTAAATTTGGATAAAAACATCATGAAGATCCCCTTTTTTCCTCCGCTGCAATCCAAAGACTCTTCTTTTCTTTTGAAAATTTTTTTAGATCTAAACCTACCATAGTGCCTGGTGGAAGTTGAGACTTTCTAGAGAGTCTGCAACTCCCATATCACCAGAAGCGGGGCTTCCAAGAGATGGTGAGGGCCTTGGGAACTAACTAATTCTTTAGTTCCCTAGTCAAGTTTCGATTCCATTATCTACTGCTGCTTTTTCAAGCATTAGCAATCTCTTGAACATGTCCACAGACCTTTCATTTCATAGACAAAATAAAGAGAAGATATCAAAGAGAACCCTCACCAACCTCAGCCTTTCTTTTTCGAAGTCTTCCCACGGATCTGCTAGGTCACATCTTTCAAAGACCTTTCTCAATGTGTCTCCAATTTCTCTCCAACCCCCAGGACACTGAAGATCCTTTTATTTGTTACTAAGTCATCGACTATCCCTCAGCACCTACCTTCTTAGAACCTTTGACAATGATTCTGTATTTAATGCTCTCTTTCTTTGCTCCTTTGGCAATAATGTCTTCTGGGTCTTTTTCCTCTCATGTCTGATTGTTCCTTTTCAGTTTCCTTTCATTTCTTCTATTTCATAAATATTGGTATTCCTTAATCAAAAGAAAAATGATGAGGGGCAAAAATATTTGTAACATATTTTCTTCTAATTAGTAATAATGCTTATAATTGATGAGAAGTTCCCACAGATGTTGAATTCTAAAATTCTGTAATTTATTTTTTGTACTCCCAAAGGTCTCCATCACCATCATTATCAGAATTATTAACCCAAACGGTCATTATCTTACTTGGAATATTAAGAACTTTCTCCCTGTTTTCTCTGTAAATGCTGTGAACATCTGTAATCTATTTTATACACAGAACCCAGAGTAATATTGGTAAAATACAACCTGAACATGCCTTCCACACACACACGCATCACACACACACACACACACACACACATCATCATCATCATCATCTTCATCATCATCACTTCAAACTCTTTTTTTTTTAAAGAAGAAAGCCCACCATTCTTAACCTGACCAGCAAAGTGTTACGTGGTTTCCTTTGCTTTCTGCTGCTGCGTCACTTCACACAAGTTCCCTGGCTGCTCTCTGGACTCTTGTTGTAACTAGTCTGCTTTCATTTCCTTTAACGTGCCCTAGTTTTTTCCAGTCACTGCAAGATTTGGCAATTACTGTTCTACTTCTAGCTATGTGTCCTCCTCCCCTTTGGCCCACTTAACTCTTATTTTGCATTCCATATTCGCTGATTCACCACTTCTTCAAGGCGGCTCTCCTACCTCGACTTCTGACCAAGTTAGATTCCTTTATTTATATTGTTTTAGCACCATCTATCTTTCCTTTGTTGCATCATTGTAGTTTGTAGCCATGGAATTAATTGTATGGCATCATTTATGTATTTGCTTAAGTCAGAAATTAAAGCTCCAACAAGCTATTCCTATTTCTTCTGTTCCCTTAAATTTCTCTCAAATCTTGCCAACTCTTTCCATGCTTACCATGAAATTTTACCCAGATTCCCCCTACAGATTAGCAAACATTTCCCATTTCCAGGCATGGATTAGTTAATCTAATCTCTTCCTTAATCAAAAATAACCTTGCAAAATCATAAATCTGATCTCGTTCTTCTCTTGTTTAAATCAGTTCAAAGAGCAACATGGTCCTCAGAAATGAAGTGCAAATTATTTAATTTGTTTTACAAAACTCATGTAGGAGAAGTCCTTTTCATCTGTATTTATTCCCGACCTACCACTTGATATCAAATGTGTCAAGGGCTCCCATGTTCTCCTGCCTCTGATTCCATTCATTCTGTTGCCTTTCCTGCCTATCATTTAGGCTTCTCTGTGGTGTCCTTTTCAAAGGAGTAGTTTAGCTCCCTTTCTCATGTCTGATTTCTTATGGTAGCTTAGTTTTGTTGCTTTTAGTCTAATTCCATATGATGTCTGGATTTTTTATAGCTGTATCTATCTATCTGTCTATCTCGGTATATATCAATCATTTATCTAAACACATGTATGTATATACGTGTATATATACATGTGTATGTATGCATGCATGTGTACATATGTATGCATACTTTAAAAAAATAATATAATTTCTTTTGTCCTACAAGGCAGTAAACTCCTAGAGAGCAGGGTATACTTTATTCACTTCTGTTTCCCTAAGGCATATAGTATGGATTTCTTAGATATTTATTAATATCTAAGTTTTTTTATGATAATAAAAAATTTTAAGATAACCAATCTAAGGGGTCTGAATACCCAATTCCAACATTTGAGAGGCAGTTTCCCCTACACCACGAAGCAATTTTCAAATACCAGCTGGGTAACCTAGAGTTCAACTCAGTTCTTTCACTATCTACCCAGAGATATAGCATCGTGTCCCACAAGTTAAGGGCTGAGTACTTAGTTTGGCAAGACTGCCTGCCCTCTGCTTTAGATACCAAGTACAAGTATAGGTTATACTTCTAAACGACCTGCTACAGAATGGTGGTTATTCCCTCAAACTCTTCTTTGGGTTTCATTAATTTGCTAAGTGGCTTACAGAAATCAGAGAAACATTTGGCTCACTAGATGACCAGTTTATTATAAAAGGATGTAACTGAGGAAGAGCCAGAGTGAAATGATAGATGGAGAATGTGTGGGGAAGGGGCTCAGTACTCCCATGACCTCTCTGAGTGTGCTACTCTCCAAATCTCCATGTCTTCAGCAACCTGGAAGCTCTCCAAACCCCTTCCTTTTGGGTTTTTATTTGGAGGCTTTATAACATAGGCATAACTGATGAAATCATTGGCCAGTGGAGATTGATTTAACCTCCAATCCCTCTCCCTTTTCCTGAGATCAGAGGTTAGGACTCCACCTGTGTCATCACATGTTTGGTTCTGGCAACCCCAATCTTAGGTGTTGTCCAAAAGTTGGATCATTAACATAACAAGAGACCGCTTTATCTTTCTCATAGTTTAGGAAATTCCAAGAGTTTTAGAAGCTCTGTGCCAGGGGGGCCTGGGTGGCACAGTCAGTTAAGCATCCTACTTTTGATTTTGACTCAAGTCATGATCTCAGGTTTCTAGAACTTAGCCCAGTGTCAGGCTCTGTGCTGACAGCATGCAGAGCCTGCTTGGGATTCTCTCTCTCCTCTCTCTCTGCCCCTCCCCTGTGCATGCTCTAAACAAACAAACAAACAAACATTAAAAAAAAAGAAGCTCTGTGCTACAAAGGGAGATAAAGAACAAATATATATTTATTTTAAATCACAATATCACAAAATCCTATTAACTTTTATTGTGATAATATATATACTCATCTAACTTCCCTAATACATTATGAACTTCTTGAAAACTATAATATTAATATCTATAAAACTTCATCAGATGCAAGATAATTTCACTTGTAGTATCTCATTTGACTTTCAGAACAAATAAGATTGCTGAAGCAGTCATATTCATAGCAAAACAATATTGCCATCCCCACTTTTGGAAATGTATAATTGAGACTCAAAGTGCTAAATAACTTTTTCAAGTCTATATTCTATTACATATTAAATTCAAAATCCATTTTTAAGTTTAAATCACGTGCTTGTTACTGTATTTGTTTCACATGTTCCGACTATTTTGCAAATTTAAAAGTACTTGGCTGAGTGGATTGCATACAATTTCTTGAATGAGTGAATGAATTAATTAATTAGTAATCTAAATGGAAAATTTCAACTTTTGGTAATAATTTACAATTATTGGAAGAATATAAAATAAAATATGGGGGACTTAACAGTTTTCTGAGAGCTGGCACTGTACCAGCCAAAGTTTAAAGTATTGTAAAATGAATGACATAATATGGCATTTAATTTTGGGGGGAAATATCAAGAATATAAAGAAAATAGCAAGTGTAACGCAAGATGCAAAACTTTGTTTCATGTTAGAAATTTTAAAATTGATTTAAAAGGTTATATATCAGATTTAACTTTCCTTAATACAGAAGTATTCCAAAATAACTCAATCTTTCAAACACATGTCTTTCCATTGTAAAGTGAGTTTACACTTAAAATCATAGTGGGCCCCTGGGTGGCTCAGTTGGTTAAAGGGCTGACTTCAGCTCAGGTCATGATCTTGGCAATTAGTGAGTTCAAGCCCTGCATCAGGCTCTGTGTTGACAACTCAGAACCTAAAGCCTGCTTTGGATTCTGTGCCCTCCTCTCTCTGCCCCACCCCACTCATGCTCTGTCTCTGTCTCTTTCTCTCTCAAAAGTAAATAAACATTTAAAAATATTTTAATAAAATAAAATCACTGTAGTTTTATGGGGCACCTGGGTAGCTCAATTGGTAGTGTCCTACTCTTGATTTTGGTCAGGTCATGATCTCATGGTTCGTGAGTTAGAGCCTTGAGTCATGTTCTGTGCTGATAAGACAGAACCTTCTTTGGATTCTCTATCCCTCTCTATCTCTCTCTCTCTCTGCCCTTCCCTTGCACACACACTATCTCTCTCATTCATAATTAATTAATTAACAAAATAAAAATAAATATATATTTTTTAAAAATCATAGTCATTTTGTACCTTGAAAACTATAGAATGCTTATGAAAAAAATTGAAGAAGACACAAAGAAATGGAAGAGCATCCCGTGCTCATGGATTAAAAGAAAAAATATTGTTAAAATGTCTATGCTATCCAGAACAATCTACATAGTTAATGCATTCTCTATCAAAATGATACCAGTATTCTTCACAGAACTAGAACAAACAATTCTAAAATTGTTCTGGAATCAGAAAATAACTAGAATGGGATCAGAAAAAAACCCAAATAGCTGAAGCAATCCTGAAAAAGAAAACTCAACCTGGAGGCATCACAATTGCAGACTTCAAGCTTTATTACAGAGCTGTAATAATCAAGACAATATGGTATTGGCCAAAACAACAACAACAACAACAACACATATATCGATGGAAAACAATAGAGAACCCAGAAATGCGCCCACAAATGTATGGCCAACTAATCTTTGACAAAAGAGGAAAGAATTTCCACTGGAAAAAAGACAACCTCTTCAGCAAATGATGTGAGAAAACTGGACACCAACATGCAGAAGAATGAACATGGATCATTTTCTTACAACATACACAAAAATAAATTCAAAATTGATGAAAGATATAAATGTAAGACAGGAAACCATCAAAATGGTAGAGGAGAACACAGGTGACAATCTCTGACCTTGACCTTAGCATCTTCTTACTAGACATGTCTCTAAAGGCAAGGGAAATAAAAGTAAAAATAAACTACTGGGACCTCATCAAGATAAAAAAAAAAAAACACAAACTTCTGTGCAGCAAAAGCAACAATTAACAAAACTGAAAAGTAACTGACAAAATGGGAGAAAATATTCACAGGTGACATATTGGATAAAGGATTAGTATCCAAAACCTATAAAGAACTTATCAAACTCAACGCCTCAAAAAAACAAATAATCCAGTGAAGAAATGGGCAGTAAACATGAATGGACACTTTCCCAAAGAAGACATCCAGATGGCAAATAGACACATGAAAAATGCTCAACATCACCCATCATCAGGTAAATACAAGTCAAAACCACAATGAGATACCACCTCACAGCTGTCAGAATGGCTAACATTAACAACTCAAGAAACAACAGATGTTGACAAAGATGTGGAGAAAGGGGAACCCTTTTGCTGTTGGTGAGAATGCAAAATGGGTGCAGATACTCTGAAAAACAGTATGGAGGTTCCTCAAAAAATTAAAAGTAGAACTACCATACAACCCAGCAATTTCACTACTAGATATTTATTCAAAGGATACAGGAGTGCTGTTTTCAAGGGGTACATGTACCCCAATGTTTATAGCAGTGCTATTGACAATAGCCAAATTATGTAGAGTCCAGTTGGTCATCAGTTCACACACACACACACACACACACACACACACATACACACAGTGGAATATTACTCAGTGTTCAAAACAGAATGAAACCTTGCCATTTGCAACAACATTGATGGAACTAGAATGTATTAATCTAAGCAAAGTAAGCAGTCAGAAAAGACAAGTATCATGATTTCATGCATATGTGGTATTTAAGAAATGCAACAGATGTACATAGGGGAAGGGGAGGAAAAATAAAATACAATAAAAACAGAGAGGGAGGCAAACCATAAGAGACCCTTAAATATAGACAGCAAATTGAGTTGGAGGGGAAGTAGGTAAGGAGATAGGCTAAATGGGTGATGGGCACTAAGGAGGGCACTTGCTGGGATGAGCATTCGGTGTTATATGTAATTGATGAATCACTAAATTCTATGCATGAAACCAATACTACACTACAGGCTAACTAACTTGAATCTAAATTTTAAAAAAATCATAGTGATTTAAGGCTTCATATCCCTGAAAAGCAGTATGAGCTCAACCAACATTTATGTATCTCTGTTCATGTAAGTATAAATGCAAATTATAAGAATAAGAAATGTATACTTGACCTTGAACAGTGCAAGGGTTAGGGACACTGCCCGCCATGTAGCTGAAGGTCTGTGGATAACTTCGGACTCCCAGAAAACTTAACTACTAACACACTACTATTGACCAGAGATCTTACCCATAACATAAAGAAAGATAATAAAATGTTATAAGAAAAACCAAAAAAGAAACTAGAGATAATAAAATGTTATAAGAAAATCATAAGGGAGAGAAAATATATTTAGAGTATGATACTGTATTTATCCAAAACTCCACGTATAAGCACAGTTCAAACTCATGTTGTTCACGGGTCAACTGTGTATGCAATGCACATTTGTTGTAGCCTTGTTTTTATACCAGTGAGAGATGACCATAATCTCTCACCCTGGTGACCGGAAATGCATAGAGCATCATACAGGGCCACTCCCACAAAAAGCTTCTCTTCAAACTTAATGAGAGAATAAAATGGACAATATAATCAACTTTAAACTACCTTCAATAACATGATAAGAATTGTTCACTTTAAAAGTGAAACCACCATCATTAACTCTTATAAGTGTCTGCATAGCCCTCATTATTGCTGAAACAAAAAGAAGAGGAATAAAAAAGAGAAGAAGGAGAAAGGGAAAGAGAAGGAGGAAGAGGAGGAGAAGGGGAAGGAGAAAGGAAAATTGAAGCCTTTCTTGTCTTTAAATTATAAGCTGAGGTAGAGCAACTGTAGTCACATTTTTTAAAAAGTAAATGTTTTTGACTCAAAAGAAAGGAAGAACAAAAGCAACAAAAAGAAAATGAATTCCTATGTATCATTAGTTTACAAAGACGTCTTAATCTTTTATTTTAATGATTTAATGCGATGGGGCAATTTTATTTTAAATATTTTACCCAACAGATTACATATCTTGGAAAAGCAAAAAACTTCTGATTGTCAGGCATAAAAGTTTTTTGTCTGCTCCATTATACACATGGCTTACTTACAAATGCCTTATAAATTATAAATAATTTATAATAATTATTTAATATTATGTTACTTAATATATTTGAATCTACTTCTCAAGAAGGAGGTAGGCATTTTATTAAACTGTGTACAACTGTGTTCACAAAAGCAGTTTGAGGACAAATATATAGGATTAAATTGTTATACATACATAAGCATTTCTAAAGATAGTAATTCTAAAAATGGTTAACAGTCGCTCTTAAAATATACTCTGAAGACTTGCATTGTCATTGCAAAGACTGTAAATGAAAAGCTTTCGATTCTAAGGCTTAAAGTCCATGTCATGCAGAAAAGTTGCAACTTAGATACACTGTTGTAGTGTGGCCAAACATATAGTTAGTGAGTTAATGAACAGTCAGAGTACTCTGGAAACACGCATACACGGTCTTGCTAAATAACGCAATTTCTATTTCTTGCTTAGATCACCCAACAGTTCACTGAGTAGAAGTTTTCTTTGTTGTCTATTTTCTGTGGTAAATAAGACCATGCTGAGGAAGAATGTAAACATTCCCCAAAGCTCTCAGTTAATATGTTTGGCATATTATTCCACTTTTTCATGTTAATAATGGGTAACTTCATATGCTATCCTAATTTACAACTTTAGGAAGACTACTTCTGCAGTAGATCTAACACAGAGGAATCCACCCACTCCTAGTGTTTGACCGGATCAATTTTAGGGAGAGTTAAATTATTTATGTTGATGCCTGTCCCATATAATGTAATGCCTATATGCTTATGATTCTTTTTTTTTTTTTAACACTGAGCACAATTGGAAAAAGAAAAAAGAAAAACAGTCGATGATTTGAAAGTTTACTATCTATAGGTTCCAGTTCTAAATTTATCCTGTAGGACTCAGGGCTTCTATACACTCACCCACCAACCTGCAGGAATCAATTCAGTCCCATTTTTAATCATTTCCTAACACGACTTCATGTTTACTATTCCTACTTATACTTGCTTAAATCATACGTAGGAATCCAATTCATAATATTTACCCATACAATATCTTTTTCTAGTCCTGCAAAGCCTGAATTGTTTGGGCAAAAATATAGTTAAGAATTAACAGGCAATAGCTATAGCTGAATAGCTGAAAAACCTAGGAAACAACACATATTCTAATTCACATGGACTTCTGCTAGAGTAAATCCCAGTGGAACAAAAATAACTACTATTGACCCATAATTCCTCTTGACCTGTAGTAATTCATGAATACCACCCTGCATCTTAGATATGTAGTTATTCCCAAGTTTGCTCATTATTTTCCGATTCACCCTGAATTGTCTCTCCCTTGGCTTTCTTCACTACTTGCAAAACTACATGCAACTTTTAGTCAACATTTTAATCTCATTCCCTCTAATTTGTTTCTGGGTTTGAAACTGCTATTGGACAAAAACCGTAAGACTCTGATGAATGGGTCATATATAATCTTTGCTATCAAACCATAATTGGTCTTTTATTTTTCCTCATTAAATGTTTTCATTATTTTTGGCTCTTCTGAGACACCTTTATAGCAGTTCTTTTCATGTTTCCAGAATTACTCCTGTTTTCAATATTATTCCTGAATGACTCGCTCAGCAGATCATTTTGCCTATTCTCTGATAAGGGCTAAAATCATTGGAAATCATTTTCACAATGTCCTTTCTTTAGATAAACTCAACACCTATCAGCACATACTTATCTGTACCTTTATATATTACTCTTCTTAGGCCAGAGGAAGCCCTTGACCCCAGACCTTCTTCTTATCTGTCTTAGCAAATAGTCTCTTTCTATTCCTCTTTGTTCAACAATAAAAGTATCTATGATCCCACTTAAGAATTAAAATGCTATATTAAAAAGGGAGATACAAAGAACTTACCAAGATCACTATCTCTGCTTTGTAACACCTAGTCTAGGATTTTTTCATTATTAAGAGGTCACCATGTACTACAGAAAATCCATTCTGGCATTCCCAAGGAGCTGCCAACAAGAATACCAGGAAAGTCTGTGACTGAGAATACAGGAACTGGAAAAAAATACTTCTTACAACTCAAATTTGGTAGCAAAGGCAACATGTTTGAAGTTCAACTTGCTATAAAATGGCTAATTAAACATATGACTCTCAGTACAGGTGGTTAAGGAGTATTTATTATGCACTTTACATTTTGTTAATGCTATCCCATTTGGAAAAGCAGTTATAAATACACTATTATCACTTGAAATTTCAAGATTTCACATTCTGATTGGATGAAAAATTCAGATCTTTTTTCCCTCTCAGTGTATACCGGCATCTAACATGGGTATAACTCCCATGTTAACTCCTAATGTCCTTTATTCTTTTTCCCTATCCTGATATTAGTTCTTTCCCTCTCCCCAGCCACTATCACAAATTTCCAACATAATTCTAAAATAATTTTCTATTTTATACAACCCAATCCATAACTTATTCAAGCCAACAGATATCACCCTCTGAGCATCTTTTATGCACATTTACTAATGGCCAGAGCTGAGTAAACCCATTATCTCCTTTATTTAATTCTAGCTTTGCTAGGAAAAGTATAGTAATTGTATTAATCGGTCTCTGTACATTTTCAAATTCTTTTAATTCAACAAATACTTATTCATTGCTTCTATCACTCAGTTCTCATCACATGGTTGGGCATTGGGAAATAAGGGAAAAATGAGGTAACTCTTCCTTTTGAGAAACGTTCCTTGTGCTAGGTGTTAGAGACATGAGCTTAATAGAAGTCAATAACATTGGACAAATGCTAAGAAAGGAGGAAAACACCTGTGCGTGGTCTTATAGGTACACAGATAAGGAACATCAGCCAGCCTGGGCTGACGCTTGGGGAGTGTCATGAGAACAAGGAGCTCCAGTTAAAAAGATGAGTGCAACCAGGGGAAATAGTCCGGTGTGTTTAAGAAATTCTAAATACCTTCAACCTAGGTAAGAGTTGAGGCTATGAAAGTAGAAAAAAGATTGGTTTCTAGAAAGATTTGTCCATAACTTTTTTTAAAAAGGAATAAAATGCCAGCATTCTTGATCAAAGAAAAGGAAGGGACTAGAATTTGTACATGAGGACTTTGATTAGAAACTTCCAAAGTAGGTGCATGTCATGCAATAAAATACACAGTTTTAAAACGTAGGTAGATATTTGCGTAGAAAACACATATCTGAGAAAATCTTTGTGTAAGTAATAAATGAATGTGTGGTTGTAAATGAGATCCCTCATCTGAAAGAGGTGAAGTAAGGATAGTTCAAAGATAGAACCCAAAGAATTGCAGCAGAACGTTTAGGAACAGAATGAGGGAGAGAAATCTTGCAGCAGCTTAGAAGAGCACTTGAGAATAAGAATAAAATCCAAAACTGATTATGCCATAGAAGGCAAGAATGAGATTTCAAGAAGGCTGTGTAGAAGATGACTTCATTAAAAAACATAGAACAAACGACGCTGAATATCCATATGATCTCTACTTAGAAAGATGTTTTCTAAACATAAAAGAAAGTACATATATTTCAAAGAAAAATATAAATGTAAGTACAAAAACTAAAAAGAAACATGTACCTCAAAAGAACAAATACATTGAAGGTACTCATCAAGTCAGGAAAAACACTAGGAACAAATATAACATGTGGTTAAAATTATTACTATATAAAAATTCAATATAAGTAAATAAGGGGGAAAATCATTCCAATAGAAAAATATGCAAAAAGCATGAAAAGAAATTTAGTGGAAGATCAAACTCTAAAACTAAAAGTGTATTAAAATGTTCCAAATTACCAGTAAACAAATAAATTTAAACCAAAGCAGGAATAAGGCAACATTTTGCCTATCAAATTTATCAGACTACTTCATCACTGGCTAGTGAGTGGTAAGATAAGATATCTTAAGCATTGATAGTTAAGAGCAAATTGATTCAAAAATTTTTTAAAAAGCCATCTGGCAAAATCTATCAAGAGCTTTAAAAATGTTCATTTCCCCTTACCCAAATCCACTTGCAGGGTCATATACTTTTAAATGGTAATAAATAAGAATAAATACATTCATTTCTGGTTTGATAACCAAAATAAAAACTAAAAATAATATGAAATATAAATTAAATGAACCAAATGTCAGCATAAATTATGACACATTCATATAAAAGAATCCTTGTAAACATAAAAATTGTTTATGTCAAACTTTTGATGATTGTACACATAAATTTTAATTGGCTGTTCATTGAAACAGTAGGAGAAATGTAGGGCATATTTTTAAATGGATATGGATTTGTTTGGGGGAGAAGGGAGGGTTGCTTGCCTCAGAAAGTCCCAATTGAACTGTCTCTCTTTATGGAATGCAAATATATCTGGGAAATTGGAGGATACTTATAAGGTGGATCTATCAGAAGTCTGGTGGGAAATACTCCATTCTAAAAGAAAGGGAATATTGGATACTTAAAACTTTTCTTTTTTTTGAAAATGGTTTTCTGAATTCTGCTTCTAGAATGATGTTTGTCACTTAAATTTTTTAATTCCATGAAGTCACAAGTGTGACTTAAAATAATGCTATTATTCTAAATAAGTAGAGTAAGGCCTAAATATATATAACAACAATTTGGGGAAAATCTAAATAAGTGTTATGGTTGAGAGCAAATAGCATTCTCCCCAGGTCTGAGTATGGCTTTGAGGACCTATAAGATGGTATCTAATAAATTAAGAAGATATTTAACAGAGGAGACACATTAGTGGACACCAAAAGAAAGCAACATAGAGAGCAGGAAAGGAAGATGGCAAGGATTTGACCATAGCATGTATGGACATGTTCTTTTGATTCCCAGAAAAGACTGGAAGAAATATTTTCAAAATCAAAGTTTCTACAACTACCTAAGAAATACATCATACTAGTTTCTTACTGCTGTTATAACTATTTAGCATAAACTTAGTGGCTTGAAATAACACATATGATCTTACAATTCTGGAGACCAAAAGTCTTTAAATGGTTCTCATTGAGCTAAAATAAAGGTGTTGACAGAGCTGCACTCCTGGAAACTCTAGGGGAGAATTGGTTTCCTTGTCTTTTCCAGCTTCTAGATGCTTCCTAATTAAAGAATATTAACTCAGGGTCTCCATTCATCATCAAAGCCAGTAATCATCTGTCTAGTCTTACTCTATATAACATCCCTCTGTTTCTGACTCTTCTGCATACCTCTTTATCATGTAAAGACCTTTGTGATTATATCAAGCCTAACTGGGAAGTCCAGGATTATTGGATTACTATTGCTGTTTAGCAACCTTAATTCCTCTTTGCCAACAAAGGTTCTGGAGATTAGGATTTGACATCCCTAGAGGACAATTATTCTACTTACGCCCACACAGTTTACATATTATTTGACATAAAGTCTGTGTATGGTAGTAAAATGAAAGTCTTCAGGGTTATTATGAAGAAGCAATTGTTGGTTGGACTTTGGCTAATAAAAGGTTTTCTTTTTTCTTAGTGATATCTAAAAAGCTTTGCCTTGCAAAATGGCATAAGATTCTGGACAGTTTTAGAAAGGAAGTATTGGAGAAGCAAGTCGAATCCATGTAAATAGAGATGTTGAGCAGAAGGTTTTGATATCAGCTATTAGGGTGAGGAATTTGGCGAAGATACAAGAGTTTAAAGAGATTGTTGGGTTATATATAATGTGATCCAAATTTTCATCTATGCAAAAACTAGCTGAATATCTTCAGTACTCTTGTAGTCATATTTGTTTTCCATTGCACATGATCAAATGTTAACATTATATAATAGGAGAAAGAATGATGCCCAATGAAAACCTCATAAATTTGGGTTGGAAATATAAGTATTGCTTTCAGGCTTTTGATCCTAAGTGCTCCCTCAAATGTGGTTTGCAACCATCTTTTTCTCTGTTTCTGTTTGCTCTAGGTAGCACCTAACTTGTGTCTGAGGCCCCTGAGAACACTTTTCAGTGATAATCCTATTGGTAAACATACAGAAATTTCTATATAGCCTATAATATGTAAAAACCCAATGGCTTATCCTTTTTGTGATTTATTATACATTCACTAGTTCTCTAAGATTTTTGTTGTCTTTCAGAAATAACTACTTTAGAAATTCTCTAAAATTTTAAAGTTTTAGAAATATCAACTTTTTAATACCTCTTAGGGTATTGTTATTTATAACTATTCCTGATGAATCTCCACTAAAAGAGTTAAAAGTTTCAACCCTGGTATGCAGGCTAGTAATACTTATTAAATAAAAGTACTATAACAATACTTATGTATATCAGGATATGGCTTCAGACTCATTAAGTGTATCTCTATGCCTTGAGCATATGCTCAGATACTCAGTTTTCTAAAAATGTATAGACATTAAAATATTAGCAAAACACAATAATATATTTTTATTTAACCCAGCAGCTGATTGGAGTTAATAAAAAATATAAACATTTCCCTAGATTAATATAATATCTCTCCTCCTCAAACAGATGGACACCATATTATGAAGTACCTCCTTGAAGAGACTTATACACATTATGACTACAAACTGGTCTATAATACGGATATGTAATACAATTATGATTAGTCTTATTTTCAGTATTATAATAGGTAGATGGAGTCATATAATCCATAATGGTAATTGGTTGATAGGTATTTAAAAAAAATCCTATCTACAGTCAGAAATATTTTTGTCAAAATCCTAAAATTACAAATAATATAGCACAAGATGCAATTATTTAACAATACCTTAACACATACCATTTGAGTATGCCTTTTTTCCTTATCTTCCAAAGAAGCTCAAGTGAGATTTTCTTCTATTTGCATCACGGATAAGAGATATGGCTTAAACAGAAAAAATGTGTAAACTGTTTGGAAAAGGAAGATGTTTATGGCAGAAAGGGTAGATGTGTGTTGGGCAGGTGAATAGGTTTGCATATTTAAATATTTATGCAGTTATTAAAGCCTGTAGAGTTATAAAAATTAGTTCTACTTAATTGGCTATGTATCTCTAAAAGAAATACTCAAGCATCTTATAGTGCCTTCTACCTTATATAAAAGGTTAATCAATATCTTTATATAGAATTGGTTAAATTACTCCCTTGACAGAAGACCTTTGTATTTTATCTAACATAACACTTAAAGTAACAACTGTAAAATCAACAGGAGAATGCACCAAGATTATTGCACTATACCTTTATATGCTAGGGTACTTTGTGTGGTATTTCACTGCAAAATCAGCAAATCAACTCAACGCCATTCAGTAAAAATGTATGATCAAGATAAAAAAAATCTCTTCAATCCATTATTCTGGAAATGTGTGGTTTTTGCATTTGCAACAATGTATTGTGTTGTTAATTACTTAAAAGAAAAAGACAAACAAAAGCATTGTTATCATTTTAATTCTTATAAAATTCTCTGCAAGTTCCTGGTTGTTGCATTGTTATTTATTTATTCATTTATAACACTCAAATACACAAATTAATACAAATCATTGCCAAAATTAACTTAATTATTTGTATCCCAATTACCTTGATAGAAAAATATGGATTATCATGATTCACATCCAGAAATCTTAGAGCTAAAGAGTCATAATTATAAAATCACAGTGTGTATCACATGTCACTGGCTTATCAGCTCAATACCCCTTTCTCACACCTTCCTAACTAACTTTCACATTTTAATAATTGATTTTAGAACAGCAAAAGTTGAAAAGAATAAAGTTAACCAAAAATTCAATAGCAGAAAATAGTAGAATAATGTGATTCTTGTACTTTTTTAGCATTCAATATGTCTGCATAATTCCCCTTCCTCTGTGTGTAAAACAAGGATTTTCTATAATACAAGCTCTATATATCCTTTCTGAATAGACTCTGTGAAAAGGAGATTCAGATAAACATTAAACAGTACCACAGTCAAAACGCAAGTGTTGTGCATTAACATTGGTGTTATTTCATCCTAGTTACATAATTACGCCAAAAGAAATTGGAACTGTTTTTCATTTTGCAATTATAGTTACCTAGGATTTTTTAGAACCAAGTGATAAAGGGAGATAGAGAAGTAAGAATAAATCATTGTGAATCCAATCAGCACAGAAAAATTATAAATTAGAATTAAATTTGGAGCACATATCTGAAAAGATGGATTCCCACCTAATGTAACAGTGCTATTTGACTATCTATTTTCCATTGAAGTCTGCAGTAGCAGAATTGTTAAAGATTCACACAGTGGTCTACTATGTGGTGCTAGGCATGTACCCAATGGGTGTTCAATAAATACTAATTATTGCTTCTATTTCAGTACTCTAAAGCAGCCTCAGGACATGGTATAATCAATGGAAAGAGAGTACAAATTACATTAGTGGATTTTCAAATTATTATCTGAGGGCAAGGATGGCGAAGAGTAAATAGAGCAGATACCTACCAACCCAGCATTGCTAAGGGGTACGTTCAGGACAGCATGAACAAAATGTCGACCATAAGCTCTAGATTTTGCAATCCTTCTCTGCCCAACTTTGTGGTAAATAATCTTGACCTCTCTGCAGCAGGCATAGGCAAAATCAAGTTCTCATTTTATTTTCTGTGATAATAGACAGAATAATTAAAAATTAAAATGAAAATAAAAGAAAGAAATATGGAATGTTAATTTAAGAGAAAGGAAAAGATAGATGGATGAAAAGAAGGAAGAAAGGATGAAAATGGACAAAGGAAAAAAATGATAGAAATACCCTTGGGAATCACAGTGTCTTTTGGAGAGAGGTACTTTACTGGCTGCCATTGAGGCACCATGACTCTTCCTTGTGGAGAGATGTTCACATACCTGGATCCCTGTGTAAAAGCCAGTGACAAGGCCAATCACTGAAAAACAAAATTGTATGTAAACAAATACACCCAGGTGGATGACATCTCCTGGCTTTGGAACCACTGCAGAACTTTGTAACTCATGAAGCTTCTGTTAAAGTAAAACTACACCAGAGACACATGTCACACGACAACAGGGTTTCTCAACCTTGTTGCACAGTAGCATCATTCAGAAAGTTTTTCAAATTCCCAAAGCCAAGGTCATGATCCAGGTCATTTATATCAGAGTCTGTGGAGGAGGGACCCATATATCAGTAGTTTTTCAACTTTCCCTTCTCCAGGCCAGTAATTTCAATGTTTAAACCACTGCAGTGACCTACTCTTCTGCCTATAACTTTAAAACTGATGAGTTGGTTTATAACCAAGTCATAACTGTAGTACCCCTCCCACCCGTAAGTCTGGGACTAAGATTTTAACGAATGTGACAAAAGACCTTGACCATTTATTGGTAGCCTACTATGTATCAGAATCCTGCAAACTTATATAAAATTTACATACATACATGTGATATGTCAATTCTCAAAATCAATCTGCAAAGCACAAATTACCATTCTGTTTGTTTTTTTAAATGAGGAAACAAGTTGTAATAATTGGCTCATTGAATATCATGTGAGTAAAAGATTCCAGCTACAAATTTGATGCTATTCACCTCTTTGTCTTTCAGAACATGAAAGACAAAGAACATGAAAGACAATGGCTCTTTCAGAGCCATTCCGTGGGAGAGATGTCGGCAGGGGCCACAACCAGAACCTGGGGAGACTGTGCCCCTAAAAAAAGAAGAGGAGGAGAGGAAGTAGCAGGCTGTGCTGACTTCTGTCTTTGGATCAACAACTCCTATCATTAAACTTGGTGTACATAGCCAAGTTTCAGCAGTCAAGGCCTAACAGGAGGGAAAACAAAAATAGTGAAGCATGACCATGAATTGTATAGAGTTCATGAAAGGCAAAGAATGGGAATAGGGGTGAGGGAAAGACAGTATGATCAAAGAGGTGCACTTGTAATTTCTAGCACTTTCTATTTAGATTCAGAGTTTATAATATACAGAACATAACAAACCTGGAGAGAATTTTCCTAAATAAATAATCATAAGATTTCTAATTTTCTTAACCCAAAATGAGAGAGACACTTATAGGATATAAACATAATCAGTACAGGGGTCAGAAAGAAGATGAGTTTTTAAGGAAATAACATCATGACAGAAATAAAGTCCCTGGGGAAAGTAGTTCTAAACACTATAAATATGTTTCATTTTCAACCGTTTTATTGAAGCAAAAGAGGAAATGGTATCCAGAGAGGAGAAATAAGGGCTTGTGAGATTCACCTGCATTAAAAGAAAGTAAAAGTCTGCAGAAAACATTTCGTTATGACACCTCACAAAAGGTAACATGTTCTGCTTCTTTTCATTATAATAGAAAATTAATGCCATATTTTGTTTTTTAAATTATATGTGTTCTAGATTTAAGGTTGTTTTATTTTTTCCAAACTATATATAATAATTATGGTATATCTCCATGAGTGCCACATATTCATACCAGTCTGTTTTGAACTCACACACTTTAAGATGAATATGATTAAAAATTAAAGTTATTCATATTTTCTAAAGCATAAACCAGGAAAATTATATTTCACTATTTAGTTTTTTTACTTCTTGTTTTGGTTCCTTTGCTAAAAATTATTTGAGAATATTATAACGTATAAAGAGGAGTTAGGAGTTTTAAGTTTATTTTTGTAAATAGCATTTGTTCAGTATTTTTATCATATTACATAAGTGATTAAGAGTTTAAATTTTTTAGTTACAAGCATATTTTGCTTAAATTAAAATATTTCCAAACATTTTGAACAATAGTTTCAATAGTTTGTATAGTATGTACAAAAAAGGAGTTGGGAAAATAAATGACCTACGAGAACCAGCTACAGGCTTGGTAATCAAATCTGTAATATCGTGCCTTGAAAAGGAATCATGGGGCTGCATACTAAATATCTGACATTATTTTTCCTACTCCCAAAGAGAATATGACTTTCCCCTGCAAAACATTCAAATTGTAGTTTGTATCCAGTGCTCTCAGACTCTCAAATTGTTTAAGACTTTAAAATTTAATCAAGGGATTCCTTAATGGAAGCTAGGAAGAGCAACATCAGAAATACATTTGACAAAAGGGTAACAAATTTCTACTTAATTATTTACAATGGCCATATACGGCTGCAGAGAGACAGAAAAGTAGTCAGACTCTGGTGCATCAAACTCAGCTGTCTGAAAGAACAAGGGCATCAATTCGTCCTCACACCATGCAAACAGTTTTCAAGATTGCATCTTGTTGATCTTGATGAAATTACAGGACTAGGATCTGAAGCTTCATGCTGGTAATTTATGGCCACAGGTCACTCAGAATTGAATGTTTTCAAGGTACAGAGAGCTAGCTTGTTATTTGCATGCATCTCATTTTACCACCTAAAAACATGTTTTTCATCATTGCTATAAGGCACCACTCTTTCATTTTTTTCCTTCTCTCTTTATTTTTCTCCCTTTTTCTTTTTCTATTTCTGCCTCTGTCTCTATTGCTCACTCTATCTCTTTCTAGAATATATTAGACATGTTTTCCACTGAGTCCAACATTATAATAAACATCCACAAGAAATGATAGATTAAAGCAATTTAACTTACTAAGTTTAAAACAGAGATTTTCTTATGTTGCCATTGACTGAACTAGAATTATGGTATGAATCAAATATTTCAGTTGTTTAATTGACAGGGAAACCCCTTAGCCTTCATACGTTAGATTATGAATTCATTAACTTTCTCTCACAAGAAACTGCCCAGGTTTCCTATTCCTAACACAGAGGTGTGTTTTCAGACCGCTGTTTCCTGTCTTTGAAATTTTAGTATGTAATGCATTTGTTGGCCTTGGCATTATTAAATTTGAGTTATACATTCAATTTTTTAAAACCTTAATTTAAAAAAATGAAGGCGGATGTTTCTTCAAGGAATGTCAACATACATAAATCCATAGGCCTCTGAAAAACTGCTTCTTGAAGAGAAGGTATCAACTTAGTTTTTACAATTAAGAGACACAAAGGCTGGGTAAATGTGTACACATTTCTGGGTTATAGGCTTTATTTGCCTGAGTTAAGCTTTCTGAACACACAAGCGTTTAGGAATTTTTATAAAACCAAATGTATAGATTACCTGAACTATCCCTGTAACCTTACAATCTGCTTTATTTTTAGCATATGTAAGGGCTGAAACCGGAAACTCTTGTGACACAATAAATACAAGATGATTCCATCAATAGAATTAATGTAGTGATGTGTAAAATATAAACTTGCAACTAGATTGTTAGAAAAAACCCATAATTAGAAATACTTGTGGGTTTTTTTTAAATTTCTAAAAGTTGTAAAATCATTGAGCCTTAGAGTTGCAAGTCATCTTATGAATCACAATATGCCATCTATAGGAAATCCCTATGTTTTAAAAACATCCTGCACAAGCATCCAGTCACATGGAGAAACTAAATAGAAAATATAATTCATATCCACAATTAAACCTCTTTTATTGTATTGTATAGCTTGAATTATTTATAATATTTAAGAACATTTTACGTGTCTCCTACCAAAGCAAAAATAAGAGAGGTTTCCTTGGAATCTCTTATTTCTTGTTTAAGGTACACAGGTATAGGAACTAGAAATCTCACATTTCCCACAGTTAAACTTGATATGTTTTAGGATTGATGTCGGCATTTAAAATTTTTTCAACATCCCATGTACAATAAAAAGATGGAAATAGTAACGTTTTTGATTTAAGTTAATTCTAAGTGGTCAGAGTCATGTTGCAATTCTCTTCACCATGGCAGCCATCTCAGAAAATTCTACTCTCTGGTTTTGAAGATTTACTATCACAGCATATTTGAAAGAACCTGGTATAGGATAATTGAGAAACATTCACACTCGGGATAAGTTTTTCTCTAGTTCTGCAAGAATTCCTAAGCCATTCTGTTATTGGAGGAAACATTAGGAAGTTCAATAAGAATGAGTCATTGTGATAGATATAAAAGTGTGCACTTACCAAGAAACAATAGTGAATAAAGCATTTTTTTAATATTTGAAGAACTGTGCAAAGTCTGAAGTATTACCCTTTTTGCAAACTAACATATTATTAGCCTATCACACTTTCCTAGATGTTGTCAGAAGATGTGAGACTCTGGACTCTGAGACAAAAGACAGTATTATTTTATTCCACACTACACAGGAGATGGTGCATCAGTTCACCCCAACCCCAACCACCCCCTCTGCCTAGATTCCACGGAGTTAAGTTGAAGCAGAGCTGAGTTTAGGAAGATGTTGTACCATGTTTTAGTGTCACAGTAAAGAACTCTGAGCTTAGGAACCCTCAGTATTTTAAAAGGAGCCACTAGCAAACTCTTTCACACTTTTCCACGGGGAGACGTTATCTCTTAAATTGGTCTTCAAACAACCCTGTCTACAGCATTGAAGGGGAACACTGTTTCCATTTTCAAGGTTGTTTGTTATGCAAACATCCTTTGAGTTTAGTTTTGGACAAAAGCTGATACATGTGCAGAAATGTCATGGAGAATTGCCTTCCAACACTGATATGTGAGCCTTTCTAAAACACACTGTATATCACTTCATTTTGATTGTGGGCTTTCAAAACTAGTACAAGCAGCTAAAATTGACAAAGCTGTTCACATAATCCTGAAAAACCTAAATATTTCATATGTATTTGTCACCAAGGGCTGTGAAACCCTTCCTTTGAATTTATCTGAAATTTTGTAATTATAATTTGCAGTAATTTTTCCTGGCCTAATACTCTTGAGATAATAACAAGATCAGCATAACTGATAAATAAATATTCTAATGGAAACATTCATCCATCTTGCATGAAATTCAGCCTTGTTATAATTAAATTTATCCTGACAGTTCTAGAAATTGGTACATAGTTTTAGTCTTCAGTTGCCTCCTTTTTCTCTTTCTCATACTCTTTTTGACTGTAATAATTTATACAATATTAATATAATGTAGTATAAAATACTATAAATAATTCCAATCCATCTAAAAGGTTTTCCCCCTTCTGCTGCACCTCAGGAACAGATATTTTAACCTGAAGCTTAGATATTTGTGTCCATCCCCATAATCTATGATGCTCAAGTTATCAGCATAAAGTGAGGACAATGTCTTTCATATTCATGCAAGTTAAACTGCTCAGTAATCTACTGACTTGTGCTGCTTTGAACGGTCAAAGCCCTTCAGAAATTTTAAGGAAAAGGACTTTCATTTACTTATTTGCAGTCTATGTCATCAGGACATATTATATACTTTTTTTTTTTTTTTACATTTTATTTACTTTTCTAAGTAAGCTCTATACCCAATGTGGGGCTGGAACTCATGACCGCAAGATCAAGAGTTACATACTCTACCAACTGAGCCAATCAGGCACCCCACTCAGAATTCATTGTAAACGTAAGTGTGGGGTACCTGGGTGGCTCACTCGGTTAAGTGTCAGACTTTGACTCAGGTTATGATCTCACAGTTTGTGAGTTTGAGCCCCATGTCAGGCCCTGTCTGACAGCTCAGAGCCTGAAGCCTACTTCAGTTTCTATGTCTCCTTCTCTCTCTGCCCTTCCCTGACTTTCACTCTGTCTCTGTCTCTGTCTCTCTCTCTTTTAAAAATAAATAAACATAAAAAAATATTTTTAGAAATTAAGTGTGGGCACCATGATAATAATCTATGAGTTGAGAGAAAATATTTGCTTCATATCTAATCAACAAGAATGAGTTGACAGGAAAAAGATACCAAAAACTATTAAGAAAAATACAACCTAAAAGAGATATGGATAAGAGTTATAAACAAATGTATCATATCACAAATGGTTAATAAATATGTGAAAATATACTCAGTCTTAGATAACACAAAATTTACAACTGACGCTACAATGAAATAATATTCTGTACCATTAATTTGGCAAGAATTCAAATTTGTAAGAATATGAAATACCTTCACACTTCTACTCAGAAACTCTCATATACTACTGCTTGTGGGTTAAAACCATTATAATCACTTGAGAAAATAATTTAATGACATCATGTAAGCAAGTAAATTTTGTGCCTTTGTCCCTAGAAACATGAAAAAGAACAGTGTAGAAGTGTAGTTTTTAATGTCATACAACTGGGAACATTAAACCAATTAATGTTAATTAATTAAAGTTAACACTAAACCAATGAACATCAAAATTGTAAAAATTTTAAAAATATATGCTTAAGAAAACATACTGTAAGGCAAATCAAAAATTGCAAATTTTTAAAAATATGGTACATATTAAATAATAAATATATTACAAAAGTAAAGAGCATACTAAAACTTTCTAATTTGGATGTGTGTGTGTGTGTGTGTGTGTGTGCGCGCGTGCGCGTGTGTGTGTATGTTTTCTCTTTTTAAAAAATAAAAGCAAAAAGATAGAATGGTAAAAACTGACTAAAGTGTTGGAAATGTGCCCTTTCTTTAAATGGAGACTGAGTTCATAGATCTTTAATTATTTGCTTTTTGCTTTATAATTTACACATTTATCTAATGCTTTTTATTTAAAACTTTAATTCATTATTTCATATTAAAAATGAGGTAAAAGTCAACTTGAACATGGACAGGTGGTAAAGGAATGGTAGATAACTAATACCCCCTCCTTCCAATAAACACATATGAGAGACAGAGACAGAGACAGAGGTAGAGACAGGGAGAGATGCTGTACAGAGACAGAGAGAGAGAAAGCAGAGAGATTTGGCTTGGTTTGGTTTGGTTTGGTTTGGTTTGGTTTGGCTAATAAGGCAAGTACATTCCCTCTGCCAGTTTAGGCAAATTTTCCATATTTAAACTAATCTTTATTTCAAAAACTTATGGGGTTTAGACTAATTGTCCTTGACTTTTGAGCCTTAATTCTCTCAAGATGCATTTCCCCTTTCCATCCTTATGAAATTAAAAATTAAAGGGCGCCTGGGTGGCTCAGTTGATTGAGCGTCCAGCTCCTAATTTCGGGTCAGGTCATGATCCCATGGTCTTGGGCTAGAGCCGTACATTCATTGGGCTCCATGCTGAGAGCATGGAGCCTGCTTGGGATTTTCTCTCTCTCCCTCGACTCCTCTCCTGTACTCTCGCTCGCTCTCTCTCTCTAAAAAAGAAAACAAATTAATTAATACTATTAACTCTTTTAGGTTTTGTCTGAATTCTAGGGAGAAAAAAACATAAAATTAAGGTTGGCTTGTGGATTTGAAGATAATTTTTTTGGATATTGATTCTAACGACCATAGAGCTACCTTTGAAGCAGCTGACAAGCTGGAAAGCTTGCTACGATTCCCTCTCTCATGTGTTTTATTTGTGTCATTGTGTAGTTACTAAAGAGGATTTATTGTTTAGAATTTATCACATCTTTCCTTTAAAATTGGAGTATATTCTTGTAATATTCATTTTTCTCTAAGCTGTCTCTATGCTGGTTTAGGTTTTTATATGAACAGGAGAATGAATAGAGAGCACTTAGGTTTCAGAATGTTGTGGATTAAAAAAAAAGGAGTACTTTAATTGTTCTTTCCTTTTTATAGAAATAAGTGGGAGGTCAGGTCAAATTTAATTTTTCAAGTGAATTTGATATAGTGTTGATGCTGTTGTGCAATACATCTGTTTTATAGACTAATCAATTATTAATCACTGAATTTTAAAATGACTTGCAAAACTACATTAATATTTCATAAAACTGCTGAATTTTGTGGTATCTAAATACATGTGTTAGACTTTCTGTGGGTTCCATTGATGACTGCTTAAAAAATCCCATATGCTAATGCTTATATGTATGTTAATATTGGCTATCACTATGTTAGATAATTTGGGGCTCAAGTCTTCATGTTACTGACAATTTTCTAATTTGTGGAATTCAATACACCGTTATTACAGACTTTCTTAAAACCACAGAGAATATGTAAATCTTAATGTCTGCAAAAATGACATTCTCAACATCATCATAAATAATATAAAATACATAGGATTTTCATTCTGATTTACTCTTTTATCTCCAGATTTTAAAATAAAGAGGAAAACTAGATTGGTTTTGATGAGAATAGATTTTACATTTAACACTATTTTATACCAGTAACTTAGGACTATGCCCTAAATTTTAAGTCAAAATTATACTTTAAATGTCACTGTGCAGGATAAATATGCATGTATTTGCCAAAATCATATTTAAAGAACATTATAATGAAAATATAACTATTTTTTTAATAATAAAACGTGTAACATTTGTAGCCGCCAGGTAAAATACATATGTGCGTGTTTATTTACTACTCATTAAGTAGTAAAATTACATTTATTCTTTTTTGCTTTTTTCCAGAATTAGAAAAATAGAGGGGTAAATTTGAATATATATACATATATATAGTTGTTTGAATATATATACACACATATGTGTATATATATATATATGTGTGTATATATATATAGCCATTTGTTTATTCGATTTGTTTTTGCCCAGCACACTTGATAGTCCTTGTGGTATAAATAAAATATGAACTATGGATTTTACAATCAATATGTGTGTGTAAATATCTTCATGTTTTATATGTATGAACATATATATTCCAGTGGATATACACATATGTGTGTATGTGAATAGATAGTAACATGTATGTCAAGGTTTGCATATGATTAACATAATCTAAAGCACAGATTCCCAAAATAAGTTATTGTTGCTTAAAACATGAGCATTCTTATAATTAGTAAAGCTCAAATCACTTATTTTTTAATTCCTGCAAGAATTCTGTAAAAACTACTATCAATATGAAAATAAACTGTCTTCCCATAATCCTTTGAAGAGTATAATACAGAAAATTAAATGTAAAAATGCTGGCCTTACTATTATGTTTTTTGTAAGGTCAAATTCTATTACGACATCAAACTTCACTCTTTTTCAATGATAGGATATCCTTTTTAATGTATACGAATGGCTATTTGTATCCCTGCAATAGGACAGAACCCCTCAGTATTAGGCTAAACGTTTGAACACATTATGGTCCCTAGTCACACATCCTGCAGTCCACAAGTACAACTAGCTCTCCTTTGGTTTGGACAAGATGATGCTAAGCTTTACTATAGCTGTAAATTTCTATGGGCTTCTGGTATAGTCAATTAAACCACTGTGTTTCTATCAAGTTCTTATATTACCTATATCTTTCATGCATAATCACTTATTTTCATTCTGAAGACCTATGTTTTTTCAAATTGATTAAGCCTGCTTTTATACATCAACTAAGTTCATTGTATCATAGAACTGTAAAATCGTGAAAGGATTTCTCTCTTCAACCCCATGATTACTGCAATCTTTCAATCCCCCGCTTTTTGTTTTCTGAAGTATTAGATGGTCTCTACCTCCAATTTCATCATACTGTCACTTAATTGATTTTTTTTCTAAAACACAAGTCTGATCATATTAGTCTCCTTAAAATCCTCCAATGGTTCCACTGCCTACAAGCTAATATCCACATATTTCAACATGATTTAAAGGTACTTCACTGATCAGGTACAAACCTCCCTGCACCTTCCTTTCCAATTATTTCCCAATTACACTTTCCACTTCTGAAGTACATTATGCTTTTCTACATTTGTTCATGCTGTTCCCTCTGAATAGAACACCTAACCCAATTTGTTCCTCTTATTTTTCTTTCAAGCTTCAGCTCAAGCATTGCTTCTACAAAATAGCTCTTTGATCCATCTGAGAGGTGGAAGAGACACCCCCCCTTCTTGTTTTTCTCTAAGCCTCAAATTTACAATATTCATTCAGCTACTACTATGATATGCTTATTTTTCCATTTGCCAAACTTCAATATCAGTATTTATTAAATTATGTGTCTTTTTTTTATTAGGTTCAAAATCCCTTTAGGGAAAAGTCTTCTTTATCTTTGTATTATCAGACTTAGTACAGGGATGAAACATAGTAGGCTTTCAATTGGTGTCTATTGAAAACACAGAATGAAGCATCCACACCAGAACATAAGCAACATAAGATGAATAAAAAAACAGATTATGCAAATTATTTTATGCATTTATATTAATTTGTGTATTGTATATTTATGTGAAAACCAGAGACAGTATAGATAAAAACATTATAATTTTCTTTTTTTAAAAATTTTTAATGTTTTATTTATTTCTGAGAGAGAGAGAGAGAGAGAGACAGACTGTGTGAGCAGGGGAAGGTCAGAGAGAAAGAGGGAGACAGAATCTGAAGCAGGCTCCAGGCTCTGAGCTGTCAGCACCGAGCCCGACGTGGGGCTCAAACCCACAGACTGTGAAATCATGACCTGAGCCAAAATCAGACGCTAAACCGACTGAGCCAACCAGGCACCCCTTTAACATTATAATTTTCAAAGTGCTTATTATAAATACAGATTTCTGAGTCCCAAGAACCAAAATTTGTATTTCTTAGGGCTGTAGGACACAGAAATCTATATTTTGACTAACTCTCAAGTTAAAATAAATCCTTATAAAATATTGCAAAAAAAGTGGGGTCAGTTTTTTAATAGACTGACATGAAGCAAAGTCTCATCTTTGTTTTCATAATGAGCAGAGTTGAATTATGGAATTCTAAATCCCTGAATCTTGGTTTCCTCACATGCCAATTTAGCTGTCTCCCAATATCGTAAGATGGCAGATGTAATATTTTTTCTTCTAAAAACAAAGTTGCTTAATACTATTAGCAGCCATAGATGCTTGATGATTTAAGTATTAAATATGCTGAAATGAAACAACCCTTCTCTAAATTATTTCTCTGTTAGCAGAATTTACTGAAGGACAATCAATGGTTTATATAATATATGCATTTCTCTATCATATGTGCTTATACACTTAGCTTTATTAACATGTTTTAGCAAACAGAAGATAAGTTATGAAGCAAAAGTCTCTCTGAAACTTAAAATATAGTATATGCAATATATGGTATACTTCTTCAGACATATTAAGTAAAATATTTATATGTGACCCATGTCCCTAAATTCAATTATCATACAATTAATGGAGTGAGATAATATAAGCAAGTATTATATTTTTTTACTGTGTAGACTTCTCTTCTCAGGCACATATGACTTGCAAAGAAGTTTTTATTTCTGTGTGGACACACACACATGCACACACGCACACACACACGCAGTCACACACAATTTCTTGTCTTAAGTGCCATATGGTCTCTTTTTAAATCTTTTGTCTTCCAGATTGTATAGACTTTTACTATTGATTTGGCTTATCTAACTCATTTTCAGAAATGAAATGAGTTTTCTGATTAACTTGACTCATTCTTAAATGTATAGATTAAATGCCCCTTAATGTGTCTGCTCACATCTGGTATTCCAGATGTTTGCTATAATAATCATATAAAAATCGACACAGCATTTCCAGGACCATGAAAAACACTGAAGAATGAATAAAGGCAGAATTGTATCTCTTCCGGCATATGATTCCCTAGAAATTGGGTATTCTGTACTGTACAACCCAAATCAATTCAAAATCCCCAAACCTAAACAGTTCTAACCCAGACTTCAACAAACTAAAATCCTAAATAGCATGAAATAAATTTCCCATTCAAAGATTCTTCTCAGAACAGAAATCTTAACATAATAATACCTTTAAAGGAAGCATCCTTAAATATTTTCTTTAGAATGGTGATTTTTTAAAAAACCAGAACTGATGTTTGATGGGCTATGGTGCCATATGGGCCAAGACATATATGACCAGGAGGTTAGATCTCCACATAGAATTGGATTCTAAGGGAAAGCTCAAGTTACATGCATTAAGAGAGAGGGTGGTGACACATAGGTGTCACCTCAGTGGTGGCTGCTATCTGACAATAGGTTGTGACACCAATGCATTGGGCAACATGAATATTTCTGGGTAAGTCGCAGTTAGATGTTGTAAAATGCGAATGTGGTACAAGGATTTATAGTGCATTCTTCTATTTCAGGAAATTTCTGAGGCACATAAATTTATCTTCAACTTACCTGAATTAATAACTAAGATTCCCAACATGAATGCTAGCAAGAATTTCTGAGTTCATGGCTCTACACTGGGCAATTTCAATGAGAACTACTAGGTATTTTTATATAATTATTCTTCACTCAATAATGGTCCTTTGCACAAAGCCAAACTAAAGAGTATATAGGTAAGTTGAAAAATTTTAACTTAAGTACACTCTGACATACTGAAATGATGGATATAAATAATCAAGACAAAATGAATAATAATGCAGATTTCAACTGTAATAAAACAAATTCAGGGTAAGTACAGAATAGGGAAGGCAAAATGTAACAAAAATATCGGTGGAAATATTTCTATGTCTGTATGAACATAATATCATTTGATGCCTCAAATTCTAATACAATGAATAATCAGTTAAAAGAACTATGGCTTTTAGATCAAGCAAAGCAATATTCCAGTATGTTCTACGTATCTAGTTCAATTCTGGATGTCTTTGTTACAAAGAACATTGGCAAACAATTATTATATGTTGAAGAAAGCAATCAGTTTAATTCCGTTTATTACACACCAGCATGCTGATAATTCGTCAAACACTTTGCTAGATATTATAGAGGGTCTAGAAGGCATTGCAGGAAATTCAACCTGTAAAAGTGAGACTATAGTTACCTGGAAAAGAGGAGACTTTGAAGTGGAGTCAGGTTGGAAGGAATACATTACATCTCCTTTGAATGTATAAAGGACCTAGTGCCCAGGGCAATACACTCAATAAAAATAACTTCATAGAAAAGAAACTGAATGGAGTTATCTTATAAGGTAGTAATTTTCCTATTCATCTACATGTTTAAGCAGAAGACTGGTGATAATATTTAGGTACCTTAAAATAAAGATGGGGCTACATATTATGTTTAGTGGAAACTGCTTGTAATTCAAAATTTTGTTTCTTCCCAGCTATTATGGCTATTATGGCCTGTGCAGAAACAGAACCTAAGTATCCTATATTTTATTCTTTCAATATACTCTGACTTCTCTAGGTGATATTCACCAGCCTGCCTCATCTCCTTCAGCAAATAGATAATGCATGATAGCCACTTCATATCAGAAAAAATATAGACTATGAAACGTTGCTCTATGTATACTGTTTCCTGGAGAATAGCAATAAAATAGCTTACCTTCTCCAGAAGGATGGAAAACGATATACCTAATGTGAAGGACCATGAGGAATTTGGAAAAGGACGTGTTATGTGAAACCTAACTAAAACAAACATTATTTTATTTACCATTTGGAAAAAAAATGTTTATGGCCTGTACTGCTTCTGATGTCTTTAGACATCATAATTAGATTATGCCTCTATTATCTTCTTTTACTTATATTGGGCCATACACGTAATTATTTTTTTTTATTCCTACTTCACTAGGAGGACAATTTGGAATGAGAATTTAATAAAATGTGTCCTATTTGCTTCTCAATCGGCTTTGAGAACAATGTAGGATATAAAATCAAGGGCAACTCATGATTTACTTGTTTCATTTTGAATAATATGAAGACTTAATATGTGCCTGATAAGATTCTAAATATATCATATACATTTTCTCATTTAAGCAAATTTCAATTACATGATAGTATAGCACTTTAATCACTATTGACAGAAAAGCTCATTTTCACCTAATGAACATACCAAGCTCATTGGCCATTGTTTACATTCTTAGCAATGTGCAAGGTAATATAGTGTTTCAAAATAAATTTAAGACTGTTCTTGACACAAGTAGTTTGATATTTTCCCAAGAGATGGAGGTTATATCCACAAAAACCATGTTAACCTTTAGGTATCCTTGAAAGTGACCAAAGTTAATCAATCTTTCACTTACTTTCATATGATTACAAAAGACAGTCTTTTTAACAAGTATCTGGATAATAAAACTCATTTTGAATGTGAAATATTTCAACCATAATTGAACGATCCTTATACGCCAGTTCCTCTACATTGGTAGATGTTTTATATGACAGTTTAGCTAACTTAAATGTCTGCCGAGAAAGATGTCCTGGTAACTATTTTGTTACAGTACGAAGATGTGATGAAAATGGCTGCAAGAGAATTCCAAGCAGTTCAGACCTGAGGATATTGGTAACAAACGCTGAAAACAATGCTTATGTAGCAGAAGCAGTTTGAAAGTTCTGTGTCTCTGCCCACTATCTAGCACTTAAGAGTATAATCAGTTTTATAAATGGAAATGGTGTACTATAGGTGGCACACTGCTGTTCGAGAGAGTTCTCAAGGAGTCTTTCTTTACTTCTAAACCAACTCCACATAAGTCGAAGGCTTGGGTCCCTGATTATAAAGTGGAAAACTATAGAAATCCTAGCTTAAAAAGAAATAAAATTGATCAATTTGCCATCGGCACAAGTCTTTGTATATGTAATATTTAAAATCATCCTCAAAAAGTATTTTAGAAAATGAAGACTAAAATTGGCTAATTTTTTTTGCTCTAGACTTCATTCTAAAATGGGTAAAAAAATATGAAAAAGAAATAAACCATTGGGAAGCTGCTAAATTGAACCTCAGTGAAGACAGTTTTAATTAGTAATTTTGAATGCTGACCACATATATATTTTGGGAATTAATTCACGCTGAGTAAACATATGTCCTCAAGTTGCATTATGTATTTTTCATTCTTTCTATGAGTAGTGTTAGTTAATGCATTAAAAAATTGAAATACACAAACTTTATTAGTGAAGATGATTATAGCATTTTGTCCAACAACATTACTCAAATGAAGCAAGTCAGACAAGAAAACAGAAATATACCTAAGACTTAAATGTAGTGGAAAGAATACTCAATCTTGGTCGAAGACTGAGTTTTAACTATGCAAGTAAGTTAAACATTTTAGATAATATTACCTTCGTCTGTAAAATACAGAAAATACTATGTACACTACACAATTCATAATGTTATTGCATGTTAAAAAGTCATTATAAAATGAAGTTGTTAGAAACTATAGAAAGCATATAACTAAGTGATTAATAAATGAACAGAGAGAGGTTGAAAAGGTTAGCCCACTTGAAGTTTATAAAGTTGCAGGTATCTTAGTTCTATTTGAAGAGTATGTGCAGGTTCCCAAGGAGCAAGGTCCCACTCTCAGCAGCCTTGGATAGTGGGGGGTGAGCAAGTGATCTCAGTTTAGAGACTCATAATCCCTTTCCTGATACTTTGAATCTAGAACAAGAGATGGCTAGAGAAGCGTAGATTGCAATTTGCTTTCCCAACCTCTGCGTCCGGCAGTGGTGGTGGCCACAGTGACTGTTGCTGGAATCGAGGCAGGGATGGGGGAGTGAGGGCAGATATGTCAGTGATGCAGGTTCCCTGTGACATTCTTGGGGTGTGGGCCTAGCTCCGGTCCCCACAACCTGGTGTCCCCTGGCTTTAGCTCATCTTCTGATCAAGTTCTCCAATCTCCTGGTGGTTTCCAAGACCTAACATTCTTCCAAACTGCATTATCTCCTGCATGAGAGGGTCAGAGTTGATTTTTGCTGCTTGCAAGAAAAAAACCTCATTGTAATGCAATGAATTCATCAAAGTTTGTTATGATACCTAGCATGGCTATAGGTAATTTGATTGGTACTCTCTTTTGAGGATTTAAAATATGATTAGTGATTTCATGAGTTCCTCTTTATTCCTAGAAAATACTCCTTTCTTTTTTTTGAAGTCTTTTTTATTATTGATTTATTTTTAGTTTTTTTAAACATTTTTATTATTGAGAGACAGAGAGAGAGCATGAGCATGGGAGGGGCAGAGAGAGGGCGGGACACAGAATCTGAAGGAGGCTCCAGGTTCTGAGCTGTCAGCACAGAGACCAATGTGGGGCTCAAGCTCACAAACTTTGAGATCTGACTTGAGCAGAAGTACGATGCTTAACTGACTGAGCCACCCAGGTGCCCCTGAAGATTTCGTTTAAATTCCAGTTAGTTAAAATGAACAATAATAACAATAGTAGTAATTAATAACAATAATAATAATAAATACATTCCAGTAAGTTAATGTACATTGTAATCTTAATTTCAGGTATACAATGTAGTGATCTGACACTTCTATACAACACCCTGTGTTCATCACAAGTGTACTTCTTAATCCCCATCATTTATTTAGCCCGTCTCCCCACTTACCACTCTGCATCAGTTTGTTCTCTATAGTTGAGTCATTTCTTGGTTTGTTTGTTTTGTTTCTTAAATTCCACATAGGGAAAATATATTTTTCTTTTTAGTTCTCTGATCTTATATTTATTTATTTTTAAAGTTTATTTATTTCCTTATACGTTTATTTTTGAGAAAGAGTGCAAACAGGAGAGGGGCAGAGAAAGAGCGGGGACAGAGGATCTGAAGTGGGCTCTGTGCTGACAGCAAGACAGCTCCATGTGGGGCTCAAACTCACAAACCTCGAGATCATGACTTGAGCCGAAGTCTGATGCTTAACTGACTGAGCCACCCAGGTGCCCCACTCTGATCTTTTAGATATCCTAGTATGATAATACTGTATGTGGTGGTCTGAGATCTCTTCTATGATGGCTTGCCTGAAATGGCCATAGTCGAGACATTCCATACTTCCTTATAGAGCCCAAATCCCTACCAGAACTTAAATTACATTTTGGAAATTGCTGTCCTAAAAAGAGCCAGTTAGAAGTGGTATATACCAAAATAAGAGGGTTGATATATTAGTAGTAATGTGTATTTTACTGCCTACAGTTGCTCTACTTTTCCTGCAATACAGTGTTTCTACCCTTCACTTGTGTAATGAAATTGATAGCATATTTCTGAGGACTGATTTATTTGGCCCAGTTTGTATGAATTGATTCATTTTGGAACATTTGACAGAATGGTTGGTATCAAAATAATGCTGTACACAGAGCACATAAACACATTATTGAATGAAGAATGAACTGAAAGATCATAAGTTCTCAAAGATGATGCTCACAGCAAGAGGATTAAATTGCATAAAAATCAAGTCACTACTCTGAAATACACGGTGTAATAAAAGCTTGAAAGAAAAATGTGAGATGAACTCAATTTCTCAGCCATCGCCATGAGTGTAGATGTGCATCCTGCTGTTATGTGAACAATTACCATGCCTGGAGGGAACTGAATGAGAGCTGGCACCTATTGGTAGACAGAATAAAAACCCAAGCTTGTTCTCCTATCATGAGGCTCACATGCCATATGCTACAAGCTAATACGTTAAGTTGGCATAATGAGGAAGATTACACATTTTACCAGTGCTTGCTTACACTGCTAAAACTGGAACACCATTATGTAAGTTGCCTGTAATTCACTGAATTTCCTTTGTCATGCAATTCTTAGAAATTTAGAAGAACACAAGTCATGTAGAGAATATATCAGTTGCTTCACTTGGTTAAGAACACAAGGAACTTTGAACTTCGGCCTGCATATTATTCTCGCCATTTTCTTGGAATCTTCCAAGCTATATGCTGTACGTTGACCATTGATATATATATTCCCTGTGTATCCTTTTTTATGAAGTAGAAGAATGCACAGAAAATGTGCAGAAATGATACAGGACATCTTATTTTCATTTGGTGGATTATTCTTATAAATGTAATTTAAGCATGCAGTTTCAACATCAATGTTAACTTTATGGCTATGTTTCCAGTATAATAGAGGTGTGAAAAGTGGTAGTTTAAGCTTTGAAGCAAGGGGTCAGTGAATGCTTGACTACCAACTGACAATAGATACATGAAATGCTTGAAACTTTAAGTTTGTATAACCAAATATCATTATTTCTGACAAAGCAAAATGAGGATATTTGGAGGGAACATGAACATTTACCTGAAATAAAGAGGAAACAAATTTAGTCCTTCTTTCCAATTATTCCTGGCAGGAACTACATGGATATCTCTGAACAAACAAACAAAAAGGGCAGGATGGGATGAAGCTACCAAGAGTGAAAAAGAAGAATGTGCATCTGATTATTATATCCCTAGACCTCTCATCAAATCTGCCAGTCAGCGAAGTGTTTCACATTTGACCATGCACTGTGCACTTGTGCAAGAAAACATAAGACACATTTTTTTCTTCTTCTTAAGAAGTTTAAATTTCAAATAGAGAACCAACACATACAGAGTTAAAATATTAAAAGCAAAACCTCGGTAAAGAAAAATGATACGTAACATAAATGGAATACACCAAACTAGTGTGGCATTCCTGAAAAGTTGGAGGGCTTTGTGCAGAAGATTGGAGTTTATTGCCTTGTGATGGATGTGAAGGATACAGATAGGTAAGAAAAGGTGTTAGAGAATGCCATGGAAAGGCAGGCCTGAACGAGCAAAGCCATTCCAGTAGCAAGGAGCGTGCTTTGTCTTCAAGAGAAAGGAGTTGTACTGCTCGATGAAATGTCACAGGATAATTTGATACATATTTGGTTAGGAAGGAGCAGATAGCTCATGGAAAATAATGAAAAAGAGCAGATATTTGGACTTGATCTGCTGGATAATAAGGAAATACTGAAGAAAACACAATTTCATTCAAAACTAATATATATTAATGTAATTCCCAGCTACTCCCTGGCCACTGTGCAGGATGTTATCTAGCTAAAATAATTTCCCCTGCATAAAGCAGTTTCAGAGGAAGGAGAGGACTCCAGGAGTTTTATCATCTAGGATAGTCTACCTCTTATTAATGCTATTTAATGGTTAGGTATTCTAGGTGCATCAGCTAGCATCAGTGTGTGGTTTCTTCATCTTTGTAATGTTTTCTGCCTTGCCTAAAAGGTTATTTTTAGACATCAAAAAAGTGAAAAATAAAATATGGTATTTCTGGGTAAGATGATGTTGTACATTGACACTTTTAAACTTTGATTTCTCTGATACCCCACCTCCTACACTCAGATGTGTAGCAATGGTAGATAAATTCATGAAGAGAGATTTTTTTTAAAGCCCAACAAAATAAGCTTTTTCAGGTATCAGATATAGAATACCAATGTAAAGCAATGAGTAGAAGTAAAGTCACATACTTCTTGGGTTTGTGGTATCAGTGTAAGTTGGGAAAGCCTAAATTTCAGTCTAACTAATAAAAATGGAACTGTACCATATAAGATGGGGGGAAGAGGGATCCAGAGACAGGCTCACCACTTAAAACCAGAGCTGAAGAGGATGTCTACTGATAGTGAAAGGAGCTAAAATAAGTTAATGACAACTAAGGCCTAAGATTATGCTTTATCAGAAATGATGAATTTGAGAAGGAGACGGACAAAAACCCAACTTAAGATCAGGAACTGAAACAGTCCACCTCTGGCATGGCATTTGAATTTACCATATCCCCAGCGTCATTATAAGATAGGAGCTCCAAGCTGACATTTTAAGAATGGGCTCAGTTAAGAGGCACCTGGCTGGCTCAGTCGGTTGGGCATCTGACTTTGGCTCAGGCCACGATCTCACGGTTTGTGAGTTTGAGCCTGGCTTCGAGCTCTGTGCTGACAGCTGGGAGCCTGGAGCCTCTTTGGGTTGCTGTGTCTCCCTCTCTGTCTGCCCCTCCCCCACTCATGCTGTCTCTAGCTCTCATAAATAAATAAACTTAAAAACATTTTTTTAAAAGAAAAAGAATGGACTCAGTGAGAGATCAGAGCCTGGAGGCTGCTTCAGATTCTGTCTCCCTCTCTCTCTGCCCCTCCCCTGCTCGTGCTTTGTCTCTCTCTCTCTCTCAAAAATAAAATAAAAACATTTTTAAATTTTTAAAAAATTAAGAATGGGCTCAGGATTATGGGCCTTATTGGGGCACCTGGGTGGCTCAGTCGGTTAAGGGTCCAACTTCGGCTCAGGTCATGATCTCAGGGTTCCTGGGTTCGAGCCCCGTGTCAGGCTCTGTGCTGACAGCTAGCTCAGAGCCTGGAGCTTGCTTTGGATTCTTTGTCTCCCTCTTTCTCTGACCCTCCCCTGCTCATGCTGCCTCTCTCTCTCTCTCAGAAATAAATAAAACATTTAAAAAAAAAAGGATTATAGGCCTTATGGGTTAATTGGAGGCGTTTAAATCCAGTATTCAAGATGGCATATTTGAAAGAGATGTAGATAGGGAAAGAATTACTACTCTAATCACTGTCACATACATACCACACAAGATGAATCTGAAAAATCAAAATGTTAACAAACACAAGAAATGAAAAGCTAACAAATTACTCTAAATGAATTTACACTAAACTAAATAAGAATAATATGATAATATGTAAAAACTTTTACATTCTTATATTTAGCATCATTCAAGAACTAAATGAGAGACTAAGATACAAAACTTTAGTTCTGCAAAAACAGTGCAGAAATGAGACAATATCAGATAATTGTAAAGCCCACTGGGAATATTTGAAAGAAATATGAATATTGTAAACAAAAACTTGGGATAAATTCCAGAATTCCTAGCATTGAGATCCACTATGCTACTTGGACCTGAAGGTAGAAACAAGTATTCTGGATGCTTTGGAAGGATGCACACTTGCCAAGAGATGAGAAATAAAACCTTAAAAAATTTGGAGGTTGCCATATCAGTGAAGAGTTTCAGTAATAATTGGTTTGCCAGTGATATTATTGTAAGGATATCCTTGTAGGTCAGCAGTTCTTAAAGTTGATTGTTCATTAGTGTCATCCTCAAAATTTCTGATTAGTTGGTCTGAGGTGGAACTCAAGAATTTATATTTTCAAATACATCCCTAGTAATGCAAAGTCATGTCATCTGCAGCCAGAAGCAAAACACAATTTAAAAAGCAGATCTTTGTAATCTATTGGGCACCAGCTGAGGTCAGGTGCCTGACCATGTGACATCAACGAATGTTTATTATCACACTCAGAGACTCATAATGTTGGGTGTACACTGAAGCAATTCATCACGTGGTAGAAATGATATACTTAGGATGGAGTCCTAAACAGTAAGCCCTGACTCTCATGTTTATCTACCTCTGTCTCGCTGCTACCTCTCCTTCAGCTTTACACCTATAATCTCCTAGAGGGATCCCTAAGGGTCACTGACAAAGATGGATACTAATTCAGCTGTCATTTTCAGGTAAAAGGAAAACTGACTGCTTCCAAACCACAATCTCTTTTCAGGGCTGGCCCTGAAGATAGTGAGTGTGCAGAAAGAAATATCCTCCAAATGGGAAGGACTGTATGCTGTGCACAATGGGCATTTTGGGGAGGAAATGACCTTCAGTACCAATATACACTGATTCCTGGGCAGGCATGGATGGTCTACTGTTTTGCTCCAGATATTTGAAGGACAAAGTTGGGAAAATTAGGGTCAAAGGAAAGTGTCAACAAGTTGGACAGGATATTTCTAATCTTTGTGTACCAGCCTCTCTCTTCATAACCTCTTATGCTTGCACAGTGGGTCGAAGAAGAGATTGAACATGGTAGCAAGGTTATAAACTATATATGGGTTCAAGGACATATGTTCATTATCACTACCTATAAACCTGCCAGCAGAAGAAAACAACTCTGAGCCCTTTATCTTAGCACCATTCCTCAAAGAGACTTCTGGTGCCAGGTTGAATATATTGGACCCTTTCCACCCTGAAACATGCAGCAATTCATTCTTACTGGAATTGACACCTACCTCAGATAGAAGTTTGTCTTCCTTGCCTGCTGCAGGTCCTCTGAGAACATTATCATCTTAGGGCTAAGAGAAACCCTGACTTATTGGCCTGGGATCCTGCACTGTGTAGCATTATACCAAGGCACCAATTTTATGGCAGAAGAGGTTTAAAGACATAACTTGCCCATAGAATAATGGAATGGACATTAAGGTCACCATTAAGAAATAGCTCAGATTAATATGTCTTATGAGTTTGAGTTGCAATTTTCCAGCATTTGCTTTGAACCACGAGCTTAGATATGGTGATAGGTCCTCAGAAGCTAGAATGCTTATGTCTAGGAACCATGAATGGAAGTAGGATTGGCCCCTCTAAACCTTGATACTCAAAAAGACTTACTTGTGAAACAAACGGGTGAGAATAATGAAGTAGATTTTGAAGAACAAATTTGTGAAGACTCACTCTACCACATACCAAGGCAGTGTATCATTAGTACAGATTGACAAAATAGAATGGCATCTTAGCAACATGGGAAATGACAGATTTGACTTTACAAAGCAGTAAAGAATAACCTTTCTACATAGTAGAGCTAGGATGGTTGGTTGTTCACATGGAAAATATAAACTTGGATTCTTTCCTCCTATCATGTGATAAAAATCCCCACTCCAGATAGATTGTTGTTTAAGTGAGAAAAGCAAAATGTTCATATTTTAAAAGACTATAGGACCTTTTTTCAGATAGCATAAATAAGTGATATCATTCAGTATTGGACTTTCTCTGTCTGACTTATTTTACTTAGAAATTAATTTATTCATTAATAAGTTTTTAAAAAAGAAAATATGACCTCAGGATAGGGAAAGGCATTTTAAAGAAGAAACAAAGAGCACAAAATGTACAGAAAAATAATTTTAAATGTGACCATAATTAATTTACCTAGAGAGATATCAAAAACAAAGTGACAAGAAAAGCTGTAATCTGAAAGAAAATACTTACTAAACATATATAAAAATTAGTTATTGCTAGAAGCTTCTCCAATAATAATAAATCAATAATAAAATGGTGAATAACCCAATAGGAAAACTGACAGCACTAAACACAATTCACACAGAAGGAAATCTGAATGAGCAGTGAACACAAACAGATCTAACACCACAATGAAAATTAAAACACAATTAAGTGTCATTCTCATTATTATTATTATATGGGAAAAAACTTCCAAACACTTGATAATACCAAGAAATATCAAAGATGTGGAAAAATAAAATTAGGAATTGTCTCATACTCCTAATGCAAGTGTAAAATAACAGCAGCATTTGAAAGTAACCTGGCAATATCTAGAAAAGCATAAGAGGCACTGTATCATTTAGAATGATGTTCACATATAAGTAACTGTAAACCAGATTACAGTGGTTTAATCAAGCAAAAGGTTTGTCTCAGACATTAAAATAAAAATTATCTGGACAGACATCCCAGAGCTGGAGCAATGGCTAACAATGCCCTCAAGGAACCAGACCTATTTTGTCACTCTGCTTTCCTTAATGTGTGGCTGCTGCACCTCCAGAATCACCACAGTCCCAGGCAAGAAAAAGGTTGGAGATTACTCAATTGAGTCATGACTGCTAATGTACGCCTCTATTACCCTGGCCAGAACTCTCTCATAACTCAGCCATCTCTAGCTGCAAAAGACATGGGGATCCCGAATACTTTGCTTTTCAAACTCTAAAGTTAAAGTAGCCAAATGAAAACACACGAATGCGCACGTGCAGGCACACACATATACACACACACACATACACGGAAGATACAGGATATAGGAGATATATATTTAGAAAGAGAATATCCTAGTGTCTTGCTACTCAGTGTGTTCTGTTCTGTTCTCCACGAACAAGCAGCAGAGGCATCGCTTAGTAATTTGTTAGAAACATAACCTCAGGCTCCATCCCAGATCTATGGAATCAGTATGTGCATTTTAACAGGAGTCAAGGTGGATCTACATGCAAACTAACTCTTGAGAAGCACGATTCTAGAGAAAGCCCAGTCCGTGTAACAGTGCACACTGCATCTTACAGGGGAAAATGGAAATAAGTTAAATGACCATCAATAACAGAGCATTGGACAAATTCGGAATTCAGAATATTGCAACAAATATTGAACATAAATTTATTTGTTCAATAGAATCATTTACAGGGCAGTTGAAATGAATAACTAGATTGACCAGTATTAATCTGGACAAATACCAAAAGTATAATATCGATTTTAAAAGACAGGATGCAAAATTAAATCAACAGCATGATACAATTTGTGTATCCTTTTAAAGGCCAAAACAATATTTCCAATGGATACATACATACTTATTGAAAATACTTTAAAATGCATGGATGAAATTTGCTTCACAGCTTCATAATGTTGATTAACTTGAGGTAAAAATGGAAAAAAATGTGATTGAAAAAGAGTACGAAGTGGGTTCAGTTGAGTCTGTTGTGTTTTATTTCTTAAAAAACCTGATGCAACTCTGGCAAAATGTTAAGAAATGTATGTATATGTTTGCACTGGTGTCTGCAGAATTATTCTCTAAACTTTTTTATATATTTAAAATATTTCATAAAATATTTTTTAAGGATAAAATGAATGCAGATAATTTTTGAAAGGATAGTAATGGTGTAACTCTTTTCACACTGGTGATTTGTTCTTACATGATTTAGCAATAGCTCGGTAAAATGAATGCATTTTTTATGAAGATTAAGTAAGTCAGCATTAGAGTAACATTTGTAACTGATTTTTATGATAGTGAGTCCAGAATGTTTCAATGAATTTGTAACTCTTTCCTGGTAAAAACACAGGGAACTCAAGAATATTTCTAAATACATGCACACATATTTTAACAAGCATGCTTCAAAACTGCTAAAGATGAATAGAAAAAAATGTAGTGAAGCTGAATATTATGGCTGTTTTTGAAAGGAATCTGAATCCTCTTAGAACCTCTATACTATTCTCCCAGCCTCTTGTAGTCTCCTCTCAACCGACTGCTTTGACTTTGACAGTGATGTTTATTATATGCTTGCTCCTGTTCAAAACAATATATGCTTGAAAAATTTACATCCTCGTTCTTGTCATTATGTTTCCTTCATTTTTAGTACATAACTTTCTCTGTGTTTTTAGTGCTTAACATTAACAATAGAAATAGCTTATGGTTTCACACTGTAGAAAACAATTGCTTAGCATATAATACCCTGAGATAGAAATAAGCCTTGTTAATAAAAGGATTGTTCACCTAGTTTCTGCCATGTACACCACTTTCACGTTTGTTAGCCATAAGACAAGTAAAATAATAGGAACAACATTTAAATGACATACCATGAAGACACACAATCGAAAGTGGAACAAGCAGAGTTTGAAACAGTCCCACGCAGTTTCCACTCTCTTCTCTTTGAACGTTTCTCTATCTGCACAATATCCTGAAATTAAAACTCAGAGACTTGTAGCTTCATACTAAAATATGAGATTTTTAGTTTATTCTCATATTGGCCTCAATTACTTAACATTCCATGTCTTCTCCCTATATTAGATGTCAAGATAGTTATTAGAAGAAGATGATCCATGGCTACTTGGTACTTTACCTGCACATGCAAGTGCCTGAAGCTGGAGCTTTCAGAGGGTAATTAGAGAGGGAGATCTGGCAAACTTTTAAATTGGTGAACCAAGACGGAAAAAGCTAAATTGTCATTAATTGCACATAATATATTTCTATTCCTGGTAAATGCAAAAGGATCACTTAAAAACTAATAAACCTAATGAGTATTCAGTAAAATAGTCAGATACAAAGAAACATACCAAAATAATGGCTTTCTCAAATGCTAGCAATAATCAGTTATGAGCTCAAGCACACACACTCACACATATATACCCCACATACATACAATTTAAAGTTGAAAAAACCCCTACTGGGTACTTGGGAATGAACTTCAGAAATTAGAGTAAGGTGTAACAGAACAAAATAACAAATAGTAAAGAAGTATTACTCTTAAAGCCCTAATAAAAGGTACTAAACTCCAGGGACGGAAGAATCAATAATACAAATACAACAATTATCCCAAAATAAATGTGGTATTTCAATGTAATCTCCTTCCAAACTGTAATAAGAAGTAGATATGCAAGTGCTGACATGGAAATACACTCCATGGATAGTATTAGTTGAGAAAAAGTAAGAAGTAGAATAATATCTCATCCTTAATCAGTCATCTGAAGTTGTATATACATAGAATACATAGAATGTGCATGCATTTTTCTTCCTTTCTCTGTGTGTGCATTTATTCAGGAATGGAATAATTCACACCAAACTCTTTTTTTTTTTTTTTGAAATGTAGAGATTTCTATTAACATAGAAAATTCCATAATACCATATAAAGAGTTTAATACCCCACTCTTGGCAACTAACAATAACATGATAAAAATCATTAAAGACATAAAAGATGTGATCAACACTGTCAAACACTTTGAACAAATTATAATTTGAAAAACTATGTGCCACAATTGTTGAACACGCATACATTTCATGTGTATCTGATCAACAAGACATGCTATCTGCTAGCCATTAAACAAGTCTTTTTTTTTTTTAAATAGTTTATTGTCAAGTTGGTTTCCATATAACATCCAGTGCTCATCCCCACAAGCTCATCCCCTCCATGCCCATCTNGGGGATGTGTCAAGTAAGAAATTGCTGTGGTGGAGTTCAAGGAGGTTGCTTCCTGCTTTCTCCTCTAGGGTTTTGATGGTTTCCTGTCTCACGTTCAGGTCCTTTATCCATTTTGAGTTTATTTTTGTGTATGCACACCAAACTCTTAATATTGGTGATTGCTGAGAAACAGGAATCAGAAAACATTTTATATATCATGTTCTTCTATTTTTCTTGAAATTTGCATGATGACCATACTATATTTGAAAAAAGAGAATAAATCAGCAAAGAAACCCAAAGGAAATATGTCATATTGGGGGACACAAAATAATCATTTCTAGGAACCTCTAGTTACTTACAAATCTGTTTCAAGAAAGGCAATATGACTGAAATGACTCCCTCAATGATGTCAACATCTGGGTCCCTAGAACCTATGAATAGATTACCTTACATAGTAAATGGGACATGCAAATGTGATAAATTTTAGGATTTTGAGATAGGAGGGTTATTTTTGATCATACAGATGGGCCCAGTGTAATACAAGGGTCCATATAAGAAGGAGGCAGAGGAAGATTTGACTACAGAGAAAAGTGGATGTGAAGACAGAAATAGACATTAGATGAAGCAGCCAAGAGTCAGAGAATGTCAGCAACCTCTAAAAACTGGAAGAACCAAGAACAGGTTTTCTCCTTGAGGCTCCAGAAGGAATCAGCACTGTCAGTCAACACCTGATTTTAGCCCTATGAGAATGATTTTGAACTTCTAGCTGAACTGAAAGGGAATATATTTGTATTGTTTTAAGCCACTGAGCATGTAGTAATTTGCTACAGCAGCAACAAGAAAAGAATGCAAAAGAAAAAATGCACTGAGTCAAATCTGGTCCATAGTTAGAGTATCCAGGTAACCTGCATGGTCAAAAACCTATAACTTGATGAGACTGAGTAAATTTGGCAGTAGCAAGCAAGAAAGAAAAGAGAATGAGGTGAGAATCACCATGGTATGTGTAGAGCCAGTGTTTAGGTTACAAGCAGAAAATTTTAATGGAAATCTGGGATAAGATTGAGTCAAAAGTGAAAGACCAAGATGGTTATCAGGTCAATCAGTCAGCAGATTAACAAACAGGTATTGGGGCGTATTATGCAAAAGGTTTGAAGGAAATGTAGTCAGAAATGTACTGTGTCTTTCAGAGTTTTGCACTTGGGGAAAGACAAACGACTGAACGATCTTATACTCATGCGTGATCTGATCACTCGCTTTGTAGAATGATTACTCTCTCACCATTGAGGGAGATTGGATTGAAAAGACAATAGTATCCAGAAGAACAGAGGCCTATGCCCCATGTGGAAGCTATAGGAAAAGCATAGATCAGAAGTGAAAAAAGATAGGGTCAGAGCCACCATAGAAGTTAAAGATCAAAGGAATGAACTGTACCCATCATAGCTTCTCTGGACCTCAAAGCCCTCTCAAGAGATGACTTGAGGCTTGCACTGGGAAAGTGGGACTGAAGTTACAGGTGTTTCCAAAAGAATGACACTTATATTCTGCTAAATAAAGCATTACACTATATGAGAAAAACAAAACAAAACAAAATAAAACAATCACATTGAACACATCAGTGTCAAACTAAAATTCTCTGCCAAGCTAATGCCAGTTTGCTTCTGATCATTCCTATAACAGTGTCATTGATCAACTGCTACCCTCATAAAGGAGACATGAGGAAAAATGTACACGCACATTCACACACAAATATGCATATTTGTTTTGTACATTAGGTATTCTATTAACGTTTTAGAAAAAAGTAATCTACTTATTCAATGTCCACATTTGTTTTTATCCTGTAGTATTGGTTTTAAAATATAAACTTTTGTGATGAGAGTTGTGTGGTCTTGTTAATCTGTTCCAAAGCCATTTCAGTGTCAGGCACACATTATACACTAATTGGATTCCTGATGCATCTTTAAAAACTAATTTCAAAACACTAAGTAATCAGAGGCTTTGTCTTCAATACAAGACATTGCATCAGCAAAAAGTGTTTATTACTCAGCCACCTGTGTTCCGCACAAAGCAATTTAAGCAGACACAGTCCCTGCCCTGAGGAACTGTCTAAAGCCAGTGCCATTTTAACATTCAAAGACATCAGACAACTACACTAATGACGAACATGAGCTACTAGCGTTATTAAAATATAAAAGAACCCACTTCATAATGTTATTCGAATCAAAGAATGAGCTAGTATTTTATTTGGGGGAAAATGACATGGGAACTTGCTAAATACTCAATAAATATTTGTTGAATTAAAGAGTGCATACAACAATCTTATTTAGAGTCAAGAGATTGAAAAACTTAAAATGCAAATACAGTTTCTTGAGTAGACTATATTATAAATGGCACACTCCATATGAAGTGGTCTTTAGGTAGTTTATTTATCAGAGAACCAGGCTTTTCTATGCCTTTCTACAAACTCCATTAGTTGAAGACCAGATCAAGACAAAACTTGAAGACAAGATCAAGAAATACTACCGTCTGTGTATCAGTTTTACCATAGTGTCTGGCATATAATATAGACCTTACAGAAATGTTAAGGAAAACTAACTGACGAGCATACAATAATATTGGGACCAGTTTTTTACAAGCAGAAAAGTTCCTATTTATTCCTTCTTATTAAGCCTGCTATTTGATATTCATGAAGGATTAGTAATATCCTTCAATAGAAAGACGTGGCTTTCCTAATCACACTTTTCCGTAATACAGAAGAATCCTCTTCACTTCATGTATGCCACTACAAGTGTTATTTCAGTAGCAAAAAGAGGGATTAAATGAATTTCCAGCTAAGGTCTTTTTATGAGAACATCATAGATTAATGTACCACGCAACTTTTGGGGGGGCATAATTTACATAGAAAAAGGAATATAATTGGAAATTATACCTCTGGAGTTGTGAATTGTAGTAGTCCTGAGTGAGCTATGGTGCTTACATGACTTTCAGTATAAATAATGACTTTTCTCGCAAACTGATGTGTGGAGCCATCATACCCTGTCAAAACAATCTACACACTGAAACACTCAGTCCCTTTTCCACCGTCTGTGTGTTCTTTCAAACTACAACTTTTCATTGGGGATCTTGGGTGGCTCAGTCCGTTAAGTTTCCAACTTTGGCTCAGGTCATGATCTTGCAGTTTATGAATTTGAGCTCCACATCAGGCTCTGTGCTGAGAGCTCAGAGCCTGGAGCCTGCTTCAGATTCTGTGGCTCCCTCTCTCTCTGTCCCTCCCCTGCTCACACTCTCTTTCCCTCTTTCAAAAAAAAAAAAAAAAACTTTAGAAAGAATTCAAAACACAACTTCTTCCTCCTTCCCAGTGGAGAAGCAGATTAACAAATAAAGAACATTAAAATATTTATGGCATCCTCATACATCTGTTCTAGGAAAAAAGAATTACTTCCATCAAGCCATTGGATCACTTTATTCAATAAAGTTCTGAGATCAGAACTCATTGAATTAAATTAACTTGTTCTAGTCAATTTTAAAATATTGATAATCTATACTCAGATTTGTTCTGTGATATATATGAGGTTTAGAAAAATATCCGGAGCATAGTGTCTGCCTTTAAAGAGTTTTCTGGGAAAATAAGAAATTAACAAAATACATAGAGTGAGTTTCATTGTCAGATCTTTCACTATCAAGACACTTGGGAAAATTCTCATAGGACATACAAGAGAGAATTTTGTATAATCAATTGTATTATCTTAAATTTATATCATATGCTTTTCAAAGTATATTAGAAATACATGATAATTGATAGAAAGGTAGATAGACTGACACAAACACTTTGTAAAATGAGAAGGAAACAGAATCAATACAAATAAGTACAAATAGGGGTGCCTGTGTGGCTCAGTCAGTTAAAAGTCTGACTTCAGCTTAGGTCATGACTGTAACCCTGACTGTAGCCTCAGTGCCTATAGCCTTCTTTGGATTCTGTGTCTCCCTCTCTCCGCCCCTCCCCTGCTCACTCTCTCTCTCTCTCTGTCTCTCTCAAAAATAAATAAACACTTTTAAATATTAAAAAAATACCTACAAATAAATAAATCAGATTCAATTAAAGTTTCATTTCACACCTACTGTGGTAGGCTGAATAATGTCCCCAAACATATAAAGTCATAAGCCTCAGAACCTGTGAATATTACCTTATTTGGAAAAAGGATCTTTGAGGGTGTGATTAAATTAAGGAATTTGAAATGGGGAGATTATCCTGGATTATTAGGATGGGATCTAAGTGTAATCACATGCATCCTGATAAAAAAGAGGCAGAGGGAGAGAAGAATGAGAGGAAAATGAGATGTGCAGACAAAACACATGCTGGAAGATGCTAAGCTGTTGGACTAAAAGATGGCGAAAAATGCATGAGTCAAGGAATGCAGCCCTAGAAGCTGGAAAAGACAAGGAGATATTTTCTCCCCTAAATTCTCTAGAGGATGTACAGCCCTGATGACACCTAAGTTTCTACACTGTGAGACATACTTTGGACTTCTAACCAAAAAGTCAGGAGATAACAAGTTTTGACTGGGATATGGAAAATAGGGAATTCTAGTGCACTCTTGGTGAGAATAGGCAGCCAGTATGGAAAATAATATGAAAATCCCTAAAAAGATTATAACTAAAATTACCATATGATCCAGCAGTATATATCCACAGGAAAGGAAACCAGGATCATCCAATAGACGTCATTGCAGCATTATTCACAATAACCAAGCAATGAAAACAAAGTGGCCATCAGTGGATGAATGGATAAAAAGATGTGGTATATATGGTATATATGTGTGTGTGTGTGTATAATATACTTATACATATATATGTATATATGTATACATATATAATATACATATACACACATGCATATGTTATATGTTATATACATAACATGGATTCACATATATAATATATATGTGAATATATTATAATATATGTGAATATATTATATGTGAATATATATTCACATATATAACATGGAATATTGTTTAGCAATGAGAAAGAAGGAGATCCTTCCATTTATGACATGGGGTAGATCTTAAGGACGTCATGTAAGGTGAAATAAGCCAGAGAGAAAGTTAGATACCATATGATTTCACTTATATATGGAATCTAAAAGAGCTGAACTCATAGAAACAGAGAGTAGAATGGTGGTTTCCAGGGGCTGTGAGATTGGGAAATAGGGAGATATGTGTCAAAGGGTATAAATTTCTAGCTAAAAGATGAATAAATTCTGAGGATCTAATGTGCAGCATGATGATTATAGTTAACGATAGTATATTACATACTCGAAAGCTGCTAAGAGTAGATCTTAAATGTGCTAACCACAAAAAAGAAATGTTAATTAAATGAAGTAATGGAGATATTAGCCAACTCTACTGTGGTAATTATTTCACAATATATAACTGTATCAAATCATTACATTACACACCTTAAACACTCACAACGTTATATGTCAAGTACATCTCCTTAAGGTTGGAAAAAAATAAAGATTCTAAACAGGTCTGGGTGTACTTTTAGGTGGGAAGATAAAGATGGTCCCAGTCTCATGAAGACAAAGCTGAAGCAATGAAGAGAAGTAGTGGGTTTTAAGATAAATATGAGTTAACTTAAAACTTGTGGGTTATTAATGGCAGTTCTAAGGGGTCGCCTAGACTTTTAGAAGCCTCCCTGCTGCTCAGACTTACTCAATATAACACCCCTCAAAATCTCCAGCCACACACAGAAAGTTTCTTAACCTAGCCATGCAAATGCATCTTCAAGATCATTTCTGGCCTCCGAAATAGATTGGCCTTTTAAACAATTCCTATATCAGTTTTCTTGAATCACCAGTGAAGTTATATTACCTACTACCACAGGACTATCTATATGAATATTTTCTCCTTACCTCCAAACATTGCTATTAAAACAATTTCCATCCCCTCAGATTCTAAACTATAATTTGTGGGATTTGTATGTGACTTATAGTTGAGAAATGAGTAGGACAATAGATTCCACACTTTAACTATCTGCCCAGGTGCAAACCTAGCAATAGATTTTACCTGTTTTTTTTTGTTTTGTTTTGTTTTGTTTTGTTTTTTTGTCAACTTAGTTGTTTATTTGTCTGCACAACACATCAGAGGTTTGACTTTTAACTTAAATTTAGATCCCTAAATATCCCTCAAAATGTCTTTAAAATGATAGCACCACAATCTAGCATTGAAGAAAAAATCATACACAGAAAATTGCCTGTCACACACCAGGCAATGTAATCAAAGTTGATAGAAATTGCCAAATTTCTCAGTATAGAATCAACCTTTTCAAAATCTGGACTTTGTGCAGAATGCATTTATATGTTGAAGAACTGTGACACAATGCCAAAACTATAAAAAAGAATAAAGTATTCTGGCAGACTTGAGACAAGAGCCATTTAATTTTCAATAATATTTAAATTAATTACAATTTAAAAATAGAATCTAGCCAAATAGGAAATGCATACAGAATCATGCTACTGTTTAATATTATTGGGAATCATATAATGAGGATTAAGGATACTTCCATAATGAGGCTTACAGATATTACATAGTAGAAGTGTAACACATTGCTATAATGACTGCAAATTATCTGAAGTGATTCACAAAAATCTTTGTACCCTGAAAGTGAACTAAGTATAAGATCAAATTCTAATTGTTACGTTTAAGAGGAAAAATAGTTAGGAATTTGAAAGGATAGCCTTATTTATTTTTGATTCATTAGTTCTGTCTTGAACAGAATACATTATTCAAAAATGGATTGTGCATCCTATAACTTGATGATGTATTGGCTTAAAGAAAATATGATAGTAAAATCATGATTAAATGCTCTAGCTAGATTTCACCAGCATTTCAAGAATTTAGGCACCACAACTCACTGGGGTCATTTTAGTGTTGTTAGGAAAATTAGTGAAAGCTTGTCGAGAAAATAAGGGTCTCATGAAAATGGTCAGGAGTATGAGGTTCAACCACACCTCTTCATATTGGCAATATTTAGGAATTAAGTTTTAATTTAGTAAAGAATAATAAATTTCCATTAGAGTTATCAATTGATAGGGGGTCTTACGATTCTGAATTCTACCCTCACATCCTGTAGAACACTGAATTTGAGAGTTCCTAGTTGAATTCTTTCAATACCATACTTTTTCCTTTTAATGTTTATTTATTTTTGAGAGAACGTTAGCAGGGACAGGCAGAGAGAGAAGGAGACACAGAATCTGAAGCAGGCTCCAGCCGTCGGCACAGAGCCCTGCACTGGACTAAAACTCACTGTTGTGAGATCATGACCTGAGTCAAAGTCTAAGCGGTACAGACTGAGCCACCCAGGTGCCCCTCAATACCATACTTGAAGATACTTTGTTGGAAAGCACATCTGCTAAAATATGTCTATTCTGGGTAGCTTTCAGGAAAAGATACACTAAGATGGGTTTTCCCCCTCTAGGCATTGGTAAATGAAACATTGTCCTTGGATTGTATCCACTCTATCTGGTTATTTAAGTATCTGAAAAGGAGTACTTTTAAACTTTGGACCTTATAAACATATAAAATATTTATTTGTGAAAGAAAGAATCACATTTTGGAATGATGGCTATTTTGGCCCATAGAAAATGGTTTCAAGTCATCTGTGATAGAGGTATTATATTAGGGACCGTTAACTTTTAAATAAAAAATTGTTAGAGATTCTACGCAAGTGTGACTAAAAAAAAAAAAAAATGATTCAGTGGTCTTTCATCATCAAAGAACTGCATCACCCTTTGTTTGGCTACTTTGTGTCCCAAGCTGTTTTACAAGATTGTTTCTTTGAAAGTGAGTAAAACTTGGTTTGTGAGCATAATTCCTTCAGGAAATATGCTTGTAATTCAAAGCACTTACATATCAAAGAGAATTTCCCTATAAGAAATAATGGAAACTCAGATGGTTCATTCCACATCCCAAAATTATTCATATAAAAGTGATTACAATACTTTAATATAATACAAAATAATAAATAAAATACAAAATATAAAGAAAAATAAATTAACCTGCACCTATCTTTGAAAACCTTTGTGGCTGGTGTGAGGGAGAAAAGAGAGAGGAGGGCTATTGTGTTGGACAACTTTCACTATCATTAAGAAATGTTGGCTGCAGTATAGCATTAATAAACTCTTGTCATATACTGTATTTAATGTAACTGGCAATAAAGCAGCAGAAGAAAGGGTCTATATGTTCAGGCACCCTGACCTGCAATGAAGGAAAGCATTCCTAAGCTTGCTCTTGTATGGAAAAGCAAAGGACTGTCCATAGGTGTTTTGAAGTGACAAAAAAATACACTAGTGTCAATTACAGGCACCTTCCAACTTCTGAAAAATCACTGATTTCTGCCAAACACCATGGCCTGAGATGGAGCATCCAAGCATGGGAGATGGTCACTCACAAATCTGCAGAGAGAGAGAGAGCGAGAGAGAGAGAGAGAGAGAAGGAAGAACCATTGGCTCAGTTGTGATCATATGACATTTGGCATCACATACTACTTATGTTGCAAGACATGTTTGTTTATCAAGTTTCAAATTCATTAGAAATATTTGCTCATCTTGTGAAACACTCACAGGACAAGTTACTTGCAATCCAAATTTACTATACTTACTACTATTGTTGCCCAATTTCCCATTGTCACCAAAAACCCAGGCATGAGGCAACTGAGATAAGGCTCAGCATTGACAATATATATTCCCAATCAGTAAACCCAAAGTTCAAAGCAAAGTATATGGACATGTACACCAGTCACTCATTGCTATGTTGCAAGAACACTGATCAGATGTCTAGTGTTCTAGTCCAGGTTAATAATCCTTCTCCATGATAACCTCATCATCTCTCCAGGTTTCTCTTCTCCATCCTTACTCTAATAATTTCAAAAATCTCTATTTTCCTAAGAAGCTTGAAAAATATCTATAATCTTCAGTAATCTTATAATCCTGTTTTTATATACTATGAATCTGTGGAAGCTTCTTTTTTTTAATAGATTATTTATTTTTGAGAGAGAGAGAGAGACAGGTATGAGTGGGGGAGCGGGGGGGCGGGAGGGGACAGAAAAAGGGAGACAGAATCTGAAGCTAGCTCCAGACAGTGAGCTATCAGCACAGAGCCCAATGCAGGGCTTGAACTCACAAGCAATGAGATCATGGCTTGAGCCGAAGTTGGATGCTTAACTGCCTGAGCCTCCCATGTGCCCCAAGAAGCCTCTTGCCTTCCCTCGCCTGTTGAATCCTCTACCAAAGATCACCCTGCACAGCCCTTGTCTTTTCTTCTTTATTCCTTTTTCTGTTAAAATGTTTTCTTTTTATCAGAGTATTAAATATCTGTAGACCTAATAACATATCTAGGACACTTGTTATAAAAGAATAGATTTGTGGTTCACACTCCTTATTTGTCATGCCTCTTCCTCAGAAAGAGCAAATTTCATATTTATCTTTTGTTCTCTATTTTATGCACATTTCTTCTTATTTTTTTATTTTTAGTTACTATTTTCTTACTTTCTTAATTAAAAAATTAAATCTTTGTATCTATTAAATTCCATCTACAGGTATTTGGGGGTTTATCTCCCTTAAATCTAAACATCCACTATAAATCTCATCCCCTCAATGGAACTATGATGAAAATTTTGGTTATGTTGTTTTCTTTGATGGCCACTAGGATTAACCTTTAATTGTTGACTATTATTTACAACTGACTTATTTCATTTATTAGTATTATATTTCCTTTTTTATACAATTTATTTTGTTTTCTCTTAATTAATAGTATAATTATTTTTCATTGGTGAAGATTTTTTATACTTTTCCTTAATTCATCCCCAAACTCTCCCACAGAAATAAATATCTCCTTTAATACAGTCAAACACATCAAGCTTTCTGTTCATTTCTTTTCTTTTTTTCTTGGGAAAGTCTCACAGGAATCTTTCTGTTCCAAGGAGTCATTTCCTTTATATGCCTGCTGTAGGGCTGTCAATCTGGGCGTTTCATTTGTGCTGGTCTCCATTTCTCAAATTAACAGTTCTTCACAAATATTTCACATTCCTTGGCTCTCAGTTCCTGTTTAAGAATGAAGCATAAATAATCCCATGCATTGGGATTCATTAACAGGTGATCATGATCCTATAATGATCAGGCAGGGATCCATCAGCCTAGTTGGGTATGTGTAGAGCTTTCCTCCTGAGTATATAGGTTTTCATTTCTCAGAGAGAAATGTTCCAGTCTCACACTGACTGCCCCCGATATGGAAGCAAGTTTAAGAAAGAGGGTAGGGATACCTTGTTAGGTATGTAGACTTTCATGTAGTCCTGTTTTACCTGTGTGTAGTCCTCTGTTTCAACATCTCCAGGCACAAAATTCACAGAGTTCTTTCTCACTTTGTAATATTGATGAGAGAAACCTTGATAACTCAAATAAGACAGCATTCCAAACAATCTTCTGGCTTTTGGCCACAGCAGCATCCTTTTGTTATAATCCACCCCCATTCCTGAGCCTTTTCATGGTTCAGCCATGTCTTGAGTATCTTCCTGAAAGTTCAGGTAGCAGTTTTCTTGGTTCTGCTGAGCTTTTTCCACATTCCAAGTTCAAAACGTTTATTAACAAACAGAGGTCTCCTATTATATTTTACTATCTTCTTAACTCTCTTTTCTTGGTCCATATGTGTATGACTTTTAAAAAATCCTTAACTGTTACATTGTGGAGTTTCCAGAGAACATGGAAATAAAAGAATGTGCTCAACCCACCTGTTTAACTGGCTCTCTGCTGCTTTTGAAATCAATTTCTCATTAGCGAAAATTTCCCTCTAACTGTTGTCCTCAGTACACTGCAATGCTCTTCATTTCTAGCTTATTATAAAGCCGTGAAGGTTTCATCTCCTAGGAGATGGGCAGTACCTCGATGTAGTTTCACCATCTTCAGTACCAATCACCTACCTAACTGTACAGCAATCTGAGATTAGCAGTGTTTCTGCCTCCAGCCATCAAAACAGGAACTTTAAGTAATGCAGAAATCATCCTTATATGTGCACCAACTGAAAAGAATTCTTTCTCGGAGTCTGTAATGGCTTAAAGTTGAGTCTTTAAATATATAGAGTTCATAGATGACTTTTTATGGAATTTCTGCTTTCCTAAAACATGTTCTGAGTCTCTGCTGGCACTTCTTTCCTTTCAATAGGCACAAATTTGCACCTCTCTTTTTCTGTCTGAAAATCTTAAGTGTTGATGCTTTTTAGGAATAAGAAAATAGTCATAGTACTATAATGAGCTGCACAAATGTATTAACTGAAAACATGGCATCAGAATCCCTCCTGGAAAAGTAATGATCTTTGCTGAGCAAATCATGCTGCTGAAACTATATGGGGAAATAGAAATTTCAAGCTCAGGTTGTAGGGGAAAAAACAACAGTATTAGCTAAACTGCTCCGCAGGAGCCAGAGAGGGATTTCTTTTATACCTGACTAATGAAGGAATTGGAATGACAAGAGATGAGAAGAGTTTGGGAAAAGAGCCAAAAAGTATGTGGTTATTTTGTATTCATTTGAACATAAACAAGGTCATAATCTCTATCCCTGCATTCTTAAGAAGGAAAAGAAAAATGGGATCAGGGAAAAGTACAAACAGGACTTAAATTCTGTCTTTAGTGTTTTATTTCTTTAAAAAAATGTGTGAATTAAATATGGCAAAATGGTAGGCCATGTTAGATTATGTGGTAGACATTTACGTATTCATAAGTGTCTTTCTGTAACATTCTATAGGCTTGAAATACCTCAAATTAAAAAAAATTTAATGTTTATTTCTGAGAGAGAGAGAAAGTATATGTGTCTGAGCAGGGGAGGGTCAGAGAGAGAGGGAGACACAGAATCCAAAACAGGCTCCAGGCTCTGAGCTGGGTGTCAGCACAGAGCCCAGTGTGGGACTCGGACCCACAAACCGTGAGATCATGATCTGAGCCGAAGGCGGATGCTTAACTGACTGAACCACCCATGTCCCCCAAAATGCCTCAAATTTAAAAAAAAATTTTTTTTAATGTTTTATTTATTTCTAGGCGTGAGAGAGAGACAGCGTGAGCAGGGAAGGCTCAGAGAGAGAGGGAGACACAGACTCTGAAACAGGCTCTAGGCCCTGAGCTGGCAGTCAGCACATAGCCCGACACGGGTCTCGAACCCACAAACCATGAGATCATGACATAAGCGAAAGTCGGGCGCTTAACCGACTAAGCCACCCAGGCGCCCCATCAATTTTTTTAAAAAAAGGCAATAGTGAAAGAATATGGCTAGTCTCTTTAAAATGGAAAATCATATCCATTTTATAATTAGGGAACGAGGCCTATGATTGAAAGTTTATAAATATCAACCTGATCAGAATGTTCACAGATCATGAGACCTAGGTCTAGGACTTATCCCAGCACCTGTCCAAAGTTGACCTTCTTCCTGAGAGTCAATTCATTTGAAATTTGAAAAATTTGACAAAAGAAATTAGGAATGTAGAAAAGAAGTAGCAGTTACCTACCATTACAAAAAGGGAAAAAATAGAATTATCAAAGGTGAAATAGATACTAGAGAAGTTAAAAAAAATGAGATTTTTTTCCTTTGTACCATGTTACTCTACACAGGCAGATTCCCTGACTCTGCTACATTTGGCCCATCCCTTACCTGTGCATCTACTTTTTTGTTATTTTGTTTTCTATGTCATGTCATATTTCCTCATGTGCTATTCCTGTGTCCTATTTCCTCATTAAGACTCTTAGTTACATTTATTATCATTTCTGATTTGTCTTGGTTGACACAGAATTTCCTAAACTTAATTGGGCAATTCAAGGATTTTTTTATTGTATTTTTAAACCTGGGATCCTTCTCATCATTCCACAGTTCTAGTGTCTCATGGAATACACCTTAAAGATGATAGGTTAGATAATTCCCCAAGGTACATTCAAGGGCTAATATTAGATGATTCCATCATTTCCTTGAAATATTGCCCCTTCCTGTGCTGGTGGTGGATGTTCTGCTGTAGCTTATTAAACAGCAGATGCTTAGGTATCCTGCTGTCATCCAGGGAGCAGGTTTATTTTGTAGCAAGTGACACTTCCAGATGGTGAACTGGATGCAATCTAGCAAGCTGTTGATGAGAAGGCTCAGGAAGTAGTGTAAGGCATTTGTGGGTAGTCCAAATTTCATTCAAAATTAGATATTAACACCATGTTTTACACGTTCAAATGGTTTGGAGTTTAATGCCAGGGTCCAGCTTTGTCCATTAAGTCCATAAAGGTCATGCTTCATCAATAAACTCAATACATTTTCTCCATTAGCATGCTATACTAGTAGTGGATTTTGTAAATAGTTGTCATTTCTTTCTTACACATTAAAAAATGCCATACTCCCATATTAATAGATGTATGACCTTCTCTTTTAGCTTATCAACATGCAGCATTTTATGTTGCAAAGCAAGCTGGAATTTTTTGTACTTCTTTATTTTTATTTTTGTAAATTTTCAGATAAAATAAATTATTATTTATTAACCTTTTTCTCAGCTGATTTTTCCTTTTAAAATGATTGTTCATGAATTATAATACATCAAAGGTATATCAAATCATATAATTTAAGTGTCATTATTGTTGTCAGCCTAGAACAATAGACAGTAGAAAGCATAAAATAAAAACTAAATTGAAGGAAATATTACATAAATGAGATCATTACATCATAAATGAAAGCACCAAGGACACATTTTAGGATTTGAGTTATTCTGAAACAAATTCTAAAGCAGTAGTATAGTTATGGGGTTTTTTTTCTTTCTTTCTTTCTTTTTTTCTTTTTAACTTTTCCCCCTTCTGCTTCACAGAAAGAGTACTCTTGGGGCACCTGAGTAACTCAGTCAGTTAAACATCCAACATCAGCTCAAGTCATGATCTTGCAGATTCATGAGCTGGAGCTCCACATTGGGCTGTCTGCTGTCAGCACGGAGCCCACTTAGGATCCTCTATCCCTTTCTCTCTCTCTGTCCCTCTCCTGGTAGCACATGCTCTCTCGCGCTCTCTCAAAAATAAATAAACATTAAAAGAAAAGAGAGAAAGAGTTGCTAGTTGTCTCATAGGAATCGCTTTTCTAAATAATTTATATTGGGTTATGCCTAACTATATTGTCATAGTTTTCATAAATCCAACAGGGTTCAGATAAAAGAAAGTAACCCATTTGATCTGAAGATTTGGCTTAAGAATATACCTTTTTAAATGTCGTGATCCAAGTATATAGTATCAACCACATGCAAAGTTGTTTATTTTCAGATAAATAAACCATGAAAAAATCAGCTCTGAGTCTACACAGAAGAGAAAATGTACAAAACTTACTAGAACATCATGTAACAATTTACTTCAAATATAGCTGCTTAAAGCAGCAAATATTTTATTATCTCTCAGTTTCTGATGGTCAGGATTCTGGCCATGATCTAGTGTGATCTTCTGGTTTATAGTCTTACTAGGTTAAAGTCAAAGTGTTAGAAGTGGCCACAGCCTCCTCTTAAGGCTCATGTGGTTGTTATCAGAACTTGGTTTCTTTTCGAGTTGCCTCGAAACAAGATGGTTAGCTTCTCCTAGAATTAGTGATCCAAGAAAGGGTATCTAGTAGAAAAGCCAGAGGCTTTTTATAACTTCATCTTGGAAGTGAAGTCTCATCACTTCAACCAAGTTCTGTTCCTTGGAAGAAAGTCTTTAAGTCCTTGATCCACTCAAGAAGAATGGATTACACAAGAGCATGGATACCAAAAAGCAGTGGTCATTGAGGGTCAGCTTACTGGATAACTATCCGTAATATGTTTTGTATCTTAAATGACTGAAATAAATACTATTTTGAGTGACTTTAAGTGTTTTTAATACATAAAATCAGTAGGACGTAATTGAGGCATACAGGTCTTAAGAAAAAGGAATTAATGTCCAAGAAAGTGTAAAAATCCAGTCTCTTGAGGTAATTTTCCATTCTTTATATAAACAGACTTAACTGTAATGCTAATAGAAAATTGGCTTCACATAATTCTTCACTGGGAAAAGTAACTTGTTCCATCTGTAAGATTTATTTGACTCCAAAGGGAAACACTTAAGCATGCTGACATTATATATGGACATATATCTTATGGTAAGTTGCCAAAATTATTTGATAAAGTCCCTTTGTAATTATCCACTACTTTTAATGCACAGAAGCAAAACAGTCTTAATTATTATAACAGTGGAAGAGGTTAAAGACTTTTTGAACAGGTGTTTTATATTTCATTATGAAATGTGTTGTTCCTAACAATGTAAGGATTTATATCAGTATTGTCTTAGTATACTTAATAATTTTATTTATGGTAGAAGAAAACATTTTTGTTCCTTTGAACAAAGAGAAATGATAAAATAGGATATTTTAACCTATCTCTGATACATAAAATATCAACAATGAGCTGACAGCCAGAAAGATACCTCTCTTTCTCTCCCTTGGATCATATTTTCTCTATTAGGTTTAAGAGTTCCCCTGAAACTATAACTTACACTTTCTACTATTGAAAAGGATTAATATAAAGCTATTTACATGCAAGAGAAATTTCAGGTCATTTATTATTATATTTTCAGTTAATAAAATCTATGCTATGAACAAATTCAAAATATGAATTCATAAGAAATGTGTAGAAAATAATAGTTGCTTTACAAAGTCATTTTCCAAAATCAATACAGCCTCCCACATTACAGATTGATACCGTTTTTCAAATAATCCTAATTACCATCTCGTATCTAAACATTGAAAAAGTAACCTATTTCAGATCAATATTTCACGATAGATACTTTTAATGATAGCTATCCATATCGCACAGCTTTTGTTTGTTAAGCTGACACAGAAAATTAGCTCTGCTTTTTCTTGCTTATGATTTGCACTTGCACATGAACCAGATGGCAGTAAGAATCAGATAAAAGAATAATAAACTTAAGCTAGAGAAACTGAGATGGTTTGAAACAACATATCATTTCAAAGATATAAAAACCCTGATGGTTAAATCCTTTTCCTTTTGCTCTTTGCACGAGCTGTCTAATGCATTTATTTCTATCTACCTTTACTGGAGAATCTGTCCATTAAATTAAACCACGGAAATGCAGGGCAGATGAGTCTTCGTTCGGGGAACTAATAAGCCCACTAAGTCATGAACAGTACATCAGATGAGCTGTAGTTTTTCACCTTTCTTACGCACCTGGGAGGCATTATACATTTTTTCCTCTGAAGGGGACTTTTTTCCTTGTCCAGAGGAAGTACTTTTCTTACACAGGCTCTAAATAATGAGCCACTTTAAGGTAACTCTGTGGAGGGACTTACATAGCAGAAGTACATCACAAGATGTGAAACCCAAGCTTATATTACTTTGATGTACCAAATCATGCCACAGCTCAAAAAGTCCTAAAGCTCCATCTATTTGGCATGCAATGAGGTAAGTGACAAATAAAGATGTTCCAATATAGCTTTGCCGTCTCCATGTCAAGGCCTATATGAAACAGAAACCTCCTTCTCATAAAAATATCTTGTGAGATACATGCATGAGTGTGGATCCTTGTGAGATTATAAATATGTCCTCACTGCATGAGAGGTTAGCTTTAATAGCACATTAAATATAGTTAATAAGAAAACTGTTCTGACAATGGATAAAAAGAACGTAAAAGGTAGAACTAGGGGACAAAGAGGAACAAAAGATGAAAATGTAAGACAACATCAGTTATTCTAAATTAAATAATAATGAGATAAGTAGAGATATTTAAATATGGATGATATAACCTAAATGTCTGTATTAATCAAATACTGATACAATAAAAATGGAAGAATTATATGGAAATCTTTTAGTTTTTATTATTTTCAAATTGTTCAAATGTATATTTTGATAAATTGGCTATCTATTTCAAATGTTAAAAATCATCCCACAATTCTTGGAGTCTGAGGAAATGTGTGTGTGTGTGTTAAAAAAAAACATTTTCAGATAAGGACTAAGAAATTGGAATTACTAAAATGTCATTTGCTAATGAAACCTGATTTTTGTGGTATATTTAAACTGAAGGCTTCACGTAATTATGTGAAACAATTCAAATATGTTTCAGGAAGATGAAATAAGTAAATAAAGCAAGCTGAAATAACTAAAGGGGTGTGGTAAGTTATGCATGAATGTTTCATTAGCTATTGTTAGTGTTCTTTGTGTAAATTGTAGGTTAAGTTCTGACAAGCTGGAGAAAGAAAGCCAATAGGAAATCAAACATGCAACTTCTGTCTGTATGTTTTCAACTTCAGGTAACATTTCTTATAGTATAATTGACTTCTATTTATCCTTTTAATAATGATCATTTTAAAGCACCTATAAAAAGTTAATGTTGAGGAATACCATCCTGAGTTGAAAGAAGAGGACTGAATTGGGTCAACATACACTTGAAAGAATTAAAGATCTGTATTTTTCCAAAAGTAACTAGCTTAAAGCCAAATTTCAAAACTCTGTCAATGAAAAATTGAAATTTGTTCAACAGAAACAATATGAATTCAATAGTCCTTAGCATCTTGAGTTTAGTGAGAAATAGGTAAAAATAAAAACCTCTGTTAGGGGCACCTGGGTGGCTCCGTCGGTTAAGCATTGGAATTTAGCTCAGGTCATGATCTCAGAGTTCATGAGTTTGAGCCCCACCTCAGGGTCTGTGCTGACAACTCAGAGCCTGGAGCCTGCTTCAGATTCTGTGTCTCCCTCTCTCTCTGACCCTCCCCTGCTCATGCTGTCTTTCTCTCTCTCAGAAGTAAATAAAACATTTTAAAATAATTAAAGTTCACAATGTCATTTAAGAGTTTTTGTTTTTCACTTAAAAAAAGGTAAAGTAGTCATATAGCCATAATTATAGTCTTAATTTGTAAGGATCCATTGATGCATCCAGTAAGTGAGATAGAGGAACTGATCGTCAGTTTATATTTATGGATATTCCAAAATCATTCACAACAAAATTTAGCAGTTGCAGGAGAGTCATTTTGAATTTCAAAACTTCTATACAAATGATGTTCTTTTTTCTTTTGATGATGTTTGTCTATGTTAATTTTGTCTAATATATTTCATTGAAAATTGTCATATTTTGAATTTTTTTGCCACATTGAAAGAACAAATCTCTCATTATTTTATACTAATAAAAATCAAGACAAAGTATACCCAATATAAAGCCTCTTAATATCTAAAAACATAAAAGGTAAATAATAACGTTTGTACAAAAATTAAACTGCTAACATATTAATTGCGGTATAGGCTTAGCTATCTTAAAAAATAAATTGCAAAATTCAAAATACAGTGATATAAGTGAAGAGAGTGTATATATTTTCTCTCTCATCTCAGTCTAGATAACAGTGGCATGTTCAGATGATTCTGCTCCAGGAAGTAAACAGGGTTCCAGTTTCATTTCACATTTTTGCGTTGCCATTGCCAAAGTGTTATTCTCTTCTGCACTGTTGAATGTAAGTCAGTGCTCTTCCACACTGTAGCCTGTGGAAAGAGAAAAGGCAATTCAAATAAATTTCATTTAACAAGTGAGCTGGATGTTCATTCATTCCCACATTCTACTGAATGGAAAAATGTCGTAACTAACTGCAAGGGAGGTTGGAAAATGTCTCCACAGTCATGTGCCCAGAGAAGTCTACTGTAATGGAAGAACAGATTGGGAGCAGCAGTGAATAAATGGACCCAAATGCATGGGCCCTTCCTTATTTCCATATGCAGATTCATTGCACAATTTTGCATCTGGCTCACTTTAGGATCTCTTAGTGAAGTCGAGCTGTCGCCCTCAAGCCTAAACATGACTCTTTGCAACCTGATAATCTATAAACTAATAGACAATTTATATGACTACATTTCACCTAAAATGTAATAGCATGATATATCGGTCCACCATATGCAAATGACTGGATTGGTAATCAGGAAATTTGGTCTGGTTTCATTAGCAGTAAAATTCTCTCAGAAGATGTGAGATTTTCATTTTATTTTATTCCAGTCAGGTTTTTTGTTAAAGTAACCATTCCCAAAGATTTCTTCTATACATACACCTCAAGTTTATCAGTTCTTCTATTTCCTGGCTCTGGGCTAGACTTATCCACTGTCCAATGATGTGAAGACATCCAAATGGAAGATATCTTGAACCAATACAGTTGGATGATAAAGCAACACCTTCATAGGAGCTTTACCACAGACTAGCTCCCTTTTCTGTCTAAAAAGCTTAATTTGGAGGCTGTGGAGATAGGTTGCAAGAGACAATCTCATCTTCTGCTATTTAGGATAAAAAGGCAGTTGGTATTTTAATACTTTTAGGGCTCAGAATAATGCTTGCTCAGTCAATATGATTGCTGATTGTAGGCAGAGATTAGCAGTGCTATATTTTCTTCTATATAGAATTGCAGAACTTTTCATTTCTTGCCTGATCTCAGCTCTCTTTACCAGTAATTTTGCTAAAACAACAAACAGCAGCCAAACACATCATCCGTCTGAATTTTTTAAACAAATTCCAGTAAAGCTACAGACGTGTAAGTATATGGTCTGCCATTGAGATTATCACAGGTGATAGCTTTACAAGTGTTTTTGCTGTGTCCCAATGTAAGTTATCGTCTTTCCAGCCAGGGCACCCAAGCCATCCCTTTCCACTTTCTTATAGCAATGCCTTGCCACATGATTTGGGTTTTGTTTAGGAGCATTTCACTTCCAGATGTGTTTAATTGTACTTTTATGGTCAAAGCTGATTACAGATAAACCACAACATACATCAGTTTAAAAAGGAGTTATTTCTCTCACACACGGAGTTTGGGAGTGTTCAGACTGAAAAGCATCATGCCTCTGTGAAGCCTCTTCTATGAGGAAGCCCAGGTTCTTTCCATCCATTGGCCTTTTTTCCATTCATTGGTCCTACAGAATTGATTTCATCTGTATGTCCAAAAGAAGTTATTTTCAAGACCTGTCTCAGCCTGTGGAAATAGAAATGTCTCATCGAGGACAGACATCCTCCCTTTGAGCAAGACAATCAAATGTCACACAGATTACATCTACTTTCTATACTCCATGAGAGAGAACTTGGTCCCTTGGTCACACTTACCTGCAGAAAACCCTCCAGACAGATTTCTCTTCACTGAAGGACTTGTAAAGGGGAATTTTGGAGTGTTGTCAACAGATGTATTCCAGCTGTCAGTTTTTTTCAAATATTGCCTCTGTCGCAGAGTTATTTTGTCTAAGGACAAGCTCCATCCAGGACAACCTGTATGCGATGACTAGTACATGTGGGGATACAGAGTCTGGCTCCCTTACCGAGACTTCGGATAACTCTGAAAGCGTATTCAACTTTCAAAGCCACGATGGGTTCAGGCAAAGCGGGGCTGAAGCATGGCTTCTCCCTCTACCACTCTTATTTCCTTCCTTGCTTCCGTAGGTATTGATCCCAAGGACACTCCTCAACAAACATCCTGCACGCTAAACTCCAACTCAAAGCCAGCTTCCTGAGGAACCCAATAATCAACAATGATAAAGTATTTCATTTAGTTAATGCATATATAAATTTATCTTTATATAATTTAGCTAGCCGCAACACAGCAAATAATAGATGTCCCTATACATGCCTTCCACCTCATTCAAACTTTCCACCAATATAGAAATTTTTTCCAAATAAAGAAGTTATTTCCTACCCTTGTCTTTGTGACTAGAGTATCAAATGAATAAGGAGAATGAGGAAACTACAAAGCTTTAAATATTTTAGTGTATAGTGCCATGGGTCCTTAACAACAGATTTATTATATCTGTATTCAAAAGCTACTACCTGATAGGAGTAATCAGACTGCCTCTCGTCACTTTATTCCAAATTCGTGTGAATTTAGTAGGCAATGGTAATACTCTGACCCTCTCTGCTTCTATTTGTAAGTACTAGTTTTCGTTTAAATGGTTCATGCCAAAGCCAATACATCATATATCACTAGAGACTAAGGAAGCCTTTCGTCAGCCTTATAAGCGATGCTTGTAGAAAAAAAGAAATGCACACAGAGGAAAGAACATGAGGTCTATGAAGGTTCACAAAACAAGGAGGATTTAGTTTGCTCCTTCCCATTCTAACGACAAATGAATAGAGGAGAACAAGAGAGGTTGCTAGTCAGCACAGGAGTAACTTTCCTTCTGGTCAGGGGAAAGATGTTCCCAGAACAGGGGAAAAACAAAAGTGAATACATTCCTGCTAGCTGGAAGATAAGACTTCATTCTGAATAGCCTGTGTCATATTTATCCTCCCATTACATTTTTTGAGGCAAATGAAGGCCAAAAATTTAATACATTCTACATTACATAAATTACCATAGTGTGTTTTGCTGTTTTGACCTTTTCAGCATTCCTTCTATAATTTGATTGGGCAGCTATTATACTTGCTTTCTGTTTACAACATTTAACCTGAAAGGAAGAGAGATATTGAGCCAAACAAGGAAAATACTAAAATAACACAGAGACTTAATTAGAAGTATAATGTGCTGCAAGTCAGGGGACCAAAATGCCAGCAAGTCTGGAACTGCTTTGAGAATTTCTTGATTGACAGAGGCGGCAAGAGAAATGAAGGTGATAAGTAACGTAAGGACAACCAAAACCAATTATTGGTATTATTAAAGGTCATTTACATTAGAATTTTCTCTAATATATTAGATGCAATAATAATAATGTTTTTAAAAATGTTTTAAAAATAAATTCACATATGAGGAATGTAAAATGTACTGAACTTACAACAAAATAGCTTTAAATAAGATTTGGCAAAATGAATCCAATCCATCAGGTGGCATTTCTTGAGAGTCTAGAATGTATAACGCATTGGGTTGGGAACTGAGTACAAATAAATATAATACATTTTTCAAGCAGCTTACAGTCTTCAGCTGAAGTTGCAGACAATGAATGTGTACTGACACAAATCCATACAAGTGAGTGATTTTCCCCACGAGCTTTCAGCAACCTGAATGAAGAAGTAGCAGCAATAGACACTTGGATTGATTGAGGGTTGAACTTTGCCAGTCCGTGCAACAGAAAGATTAAGGAACAAGAAAGTTGAGGTTGTTTGTAAGATGGTGGTTTTAGTGAGTTCTAGGAGTATGATGAATGAAACAGAGTATATGAAGTAGGGGAGGAAAGACACAGTTGACAGTTAAAGAGAATATACAGTGTTGTAAAGGAGGAAACAGAGATTAGTTTGGAAAAAAGTGTAGTAGAAATGCCATGAAACTAGCACCCACATTTCTGATGTTGAACAAGAAAGACAGAGATTTGAGGCATCATAGCGGCAGCTGACTTTACCTTTGTGAATTCTTTCTCAGAAAAAGAATTATGAGAAAGGTAACTATTTCAGAGTCTGTGAATCTTAATTTTTCATAATTTAAACATAAAATAATAAGAAAACTGTATTTCACCCATCCAAAAACCCTAATTCTCTATTTTAATTAGATAGCTTATATCTTTAATTTGTATAATCCACTAGATGTGCAATGCCTGCTGTTGTGAAAAAGGACTCTAAAAAGTATAAAAATGATTATAAAATTAGTTCCAGCCGATATACCAATACCCCTGCGTTCAAAATAGTAGTACCTTTCAAAGTAGCTTGAGCCTAGATCCCAAAATGATACATGGTTGAATGATTTTAGATTTCCTTGGTTGATGATATTTCTAAACCATTGATTTATGATTCTTATGTAAATCAATACAAGCACATGCTTTAAACAATAAAGCATAGATCTAAATAATTAATATTTTCTAGATTTGCCTGCCAGAAACTTCAGTTTTATAAACCTCTGAAAATAATGCAAAATATATTCTAGCATCTTATATTATTGCATGGTAGTAGTGTAAGTACTCTGGAAGGACTTTCTACCAAAAAACCCAACCCCCCCCAAAAAAACCAAAAAGCACACAACCCCACATTCCTAGTTAAAATTGTCTGTTGCAGGCTTTCAAGAGGTAAAGGCAATCTCTACAAATCTTATTCTCAAAAGGTGGGAGTTAAGATTCTATATCTCAGAAGATGGAGTAGATATACTTTTCCCTATTCCTTCCTCTAATTATATCTAAATTCTTGGACATTGCATATAATGCAAACATAAGGATAACCTGAAAATGAAAAAAAAAAAAAAAACTAGCTAGAGACCAGGGGACCCAAAGAACCCAAAGAACAACAAGTGGTAGGTTCCTAGGGTTTCTTTTTGCCTCATATATCCATGATTTGGAGGTGAAGAAGCCCCCAACCCAGAATACCAATGGGTGCAGATAAGTTTAAAAAAAAAAAAAAAAGGCTGTTCTAACTAAAAGAGCAAGAAAAGTGCAAGATGGCAAACAGTACTGTTAAACATTAACTGCTCTACACCAACCAAATACCACAGAAAACAAAGAAAAACTGGTCCCATCTGTAAGCGAAGGCTTTGTTAGGAACCTAGACTTTCCTTCTTGCCAGGAACTAACAAGGCACAAACTTCTGGCCAGTGTAGTGTCATAGAAAGCTGAGTAGTAAGTTAGAACTTTGTCCCTGCTAATGCTAACATTCATCCCCAACTCCCACCACCCCACTTCACCCCCACTGCCTGGCAATATCAAGATCCTACTTCTCTTCACTGCTAGGATGAGTCAAATGGGAATTTTAGAGCTAAAATACAAAACATGCAAGATAAAAATACTCAGTGGATGGACTCAACAGCAGAATCGAGAGTATAGAGGAAAGAAAAGTGAATTTGAAGATAGGACAGTAGAAATTATTCAATCTAAAAATCAGAGAGAAAATAAAGGGGAGAAAAAGAAAAGAGTGTCAATGACTTGTGTGACCATAACAAACAATTTAATATTTATGTCATCAGAATTCCAAAAGGCAATGAGAAAGAGGCTGAAAAGAAACTTGAAGAAATAATGTCTGAAAGTTTCTCAAATTTGACAAAAGGTGTAGACCTACAGAGTCAAGAAACTGAGGGAACACACAGACACACACAGACACACACAGACACACACACACACCAAGACTTTGAAAATTCATGATATACAAAAATCTTGAAAACAGTAAGAATGAAATAACATCTTACCTACAAATGTAAAACAATTAGAATATCAGGTTTTTCATCAGAAATCACATCGGTTAGGAGGTGGTGGGAATACATTTTTCAAGTGCTGATAGAAGGACTCACAGGAGCCCTTTCTCTCAGAGGGGACACATACCCTTTCCTTCTTTCTTTCACCTGAGAAATGTATGAAGGAACAGTTGCAGTTACTGAAATGCTACTGGATTTGAAAACTTGACTTTTTCTTTCTTCTTTTTTTTAAAGAACAAAAACAAACAACCTTCTTGCCCCTCTTTGGGAAACATTGTGCCAAAGAACCAGTGTCATCCTCCCCCCCAGCTCCCCCGCACCTCCTGCTGAGCTGGCATTGCATTGTTGCATATCCCATCTACTCAGTGGGTTTTGTGAAGCTGTATGTGAAGTTTCTCCCTCATTATAGTATATGCAGGCAAGACTGCACTTTCCTACAGACGTGTGGACTAAGCTGTGGTATAGTTTTCTTGGCACATAATAAACACTTTGCAGCAGAAAAAAAAGGGGAATTTGGGTGGCTCAGTCAATTAAACATCCGACTTCAGCTCAGGTCATGATCTTGAGGTTCATGAGTTTGAGCCCCATGTTGGGATATGTGCTGACATGTCAGAGCCTGGAGCCTGCTTCAGATTCTGTGTCTCCCTCTCTCTCTGTCACTGTCTCCTGCTCATGCTCTGTCACTGTCTCTCTCTCTCTCAAAACTAAATAAACATTAAAAATTTAAAAAAATAAAGAAAAGAAATGTCAACACAGAATTCTATCCAGAGAAAATATTCTTTAGGAATGAAGGAGATATTAAGACATCCTCATACGAAGGAAATTCAGGAGAATTTATCACCACCCTAAAGACTGGCTAAAGGACATTGTCTTTTTTTTTTTTTTTTAAAAGTTTATTTGTTGAGAGAGAGACAGACAGAGACAGAGAGAGAAAGTACAAGCAGGGGAGGGGCAGAGAGAGAGAGAGCAAGAATCCCAAGCAGGTTGCACACTGATAGCACAGAGTCTGACACAAGGCTCAAACCCAAGATCTCTGATATCACGACCTGGGCCAAAGTCAGACACTCAACTGATGGAGCCACCCAGGAACCCCTAAAGGAGGTTGTCTTAACAGAAAAGAAGTGATACAAGAACTCTTAGTACATTGGGAAGAAAGAAATAGAAAGAATAAAATAGAGGCAATCACAGTACTTTTTTCTTCTCTTCAGTGTTACAGTTTTTGAGGGTTGAAGCAAAAATGTAACACGGTTTTGGTTGTAAATGTGTATAGAAAAGAATTTTAAGGCAGTTGTATTATAAACGAGTGGGGCAAGAGAGCAGAATGATAGGCTTCTACATTTCACTCTAGCTGGTAAAATGTCAGCATGCATCTACTGTGATAGGCTCTGGACCAGTTATGGAATACTATAGAGATACACTCAACGGAATTTCACCAACAATATATGAGAGTTCTAGTTGCCACACATTATTTTTGTCTATTAGTATATGTCAATCTCATTAATTTTAGCCACTCTAGTGGGTGTGAAATTGTTCTCCTGATTTCAATTTATATTTCTCTAGTAACTAATAAGTTTATGCCTTGCCTTTTTGTTTTCTATACCACGTCATGATAAGCAGTGATATTTAATTTTGATGATATTTTATCATTTTACCATGTTATGCCATTTTGCCTTTTGAGTTCTTGAAAGAAATCATTGCCTAATCCCAGATCACAAAGTTATTTTTTTATCTTTTCTTCTACAAGCTGTGTAATTTCAGCTTTTACATCTATGTCTATAATCATACTTGAATTAATTATTTTGTGTGGTATGACATAGAGATAAAGATCCATTTCTAATAGATTTTACAAATTCTTCCAGTAACATTTGTTAAAAAGTCTTCCCTAGTCTACATTGAATTGCTTTTGGTTCCTCTGTTCAACCTCAATTAAATCTATTAATCAATTTTCTATTCTGTTCCATTTATCTACTTTCTTTCCTACAACAATACTCAATTGTTTTGAACACTTAACTTTTACAGTAAATATAGAAATAAAGTACCATCAGTCTTTCAACTTTCCTTAAAGTCAACATTGTTTTCTTTTCTAGGGCTTTTACATTTTCATAAATATTTCAAAAACCGTTTGTCAACTTTTCTGAACAATTCTGTTGGGGTTTTGATTGAAAATGTGTTTGTTTAAAAATTATTCTGGATTGAATTCTCATCTTAACAATTTAGTGCCTTCCAATCCATGAATATTGTATATTGCTCCACTTATTTAGATATCCTTAAGTTCTCAGCATTTTTCTGTTTAGTCGATTTTTGTTTTTTAGTTTTTGTTGAAGTGGTCCTCACATTTTTTGTTAAAATTTTCCTAATATTTTAAGGTTTATGATGCTATTGTGTCTTAGCCAATTATTAAATTAGGCAATTATTATCATCAATTACTAAGATAGTCAATTATTAAAAGAATAACATTAACTCAAGATCAACAATAACAATAAAATACTAACAGACTTTCAGTTAGGCATTTGCTATAGAAAACTTTTTAAAGTTTATTTATTTATGTGGAAAGAGAGAGAGAGTGAGCATGAGCAGGGGCGGGGCAGAGAGAGAGAGAGAATCCCAAGCAAGTTCCTCACTGTCAACAGAATCAGAGGTGGGGCTTGAACTCACAAACCCTGAGATAATGACCTGAGGGGATATCTAGAGTTGGAAGCTTAACCAACTGAGCCACCCAGGTGCCCCTAGAAATATTTTTTGATAATGGATTATCTTGTTTCTTTACCCTCCTTGAGGATGGATTATATGAAAAAATTGAGAAAAAAAAACATTTCATTTGCAAATAAAGCAATTAAATAAACCAAGACAAATATTTCTAGAAGAAAGTTGCTTTAGAAAAGCAAAAAAAGTAAAAATTAAAATTTATAGCAACAGACAAAATTGTATTATGAAAAGGAACTGATCTATTTAATGGTCAAAAGGCTAGTGTTCTGGCCTATGGTGTTGCACTAATTAGCTATATGACCTTGGGCAAATTATGTAATCTCATTTGTCTCTTAACTTCAATTTTCCCCATCTGCAAAATAAAAAGGATAAGCTAAATGATCCTTAAGGTCCTCACAGTTTAAAGTCATTCTATTTTCAAAGATCACTCAACCACAAAGTGAATATTGCTATTCAGAAGTTCAGGGAAATTACTGTATATGTTCCTTCTGTAGAGGTGGAGTGGCATCGTGGAAATATTTATGTTTTGGAGACTTGGTTTATGGCTTGAATTGTGCTCACCCATAAAAGATATACTGAAGTCAGCCCCCAGTACCTTGGAATATGACTTTATATGGAAATAGGTTCACTGCAGATACAATTAGCTTGGTTAAAATGAAGTAATACTGAAGTAAGGTGGGCCTCTGAGCCAATATTACTAGTATCCTTTTAAGAAGGCAATCATGTACCCACAGAGACCCTCAAGGACAATGTCAAGTGAACAGAGAGGCAGAGATTGGAATTAAGTAGTTGCAAGCCAAGGAACACGAAGATTGTCAATAAACCACCAAAATCGAGGAAGAGGCAAGGAAGAATTCCATTAGAGATTTCAGAAGGATCATAGCCCAACTGACACATTGATTCTCTATTTCCAGCCTCCAGAACTCCTAGTGTTTTAGAAGTCTAAGAAAATCAAGCTAACCAGTTTGTGTTAGTGACGGCAGCCCTAGCAACTTAACACTTATGGAATACAGATTTTCATACTAGTTCTGTTGTTTCCAGTATATATGACTGTGGTACCTAACCTGTATGAGCTTTAGTCTTTTCTGGTGTAAATTTTGGATAGTGAAATCTAGTTCATAGTTTTGTCTTGTGAATCAAATTAGAGGACCTATAAAAGTGACTCAGATACTCTCACACCATAACAAACATTCAACAATTTCATTCCTTATAATTTATAAGGATATATAATTTATATTTCTGCTGTTTGAACTGTGGGAGAAAAGTCATAAAATGTGGATTACTTAGCCCCACCCCAATGTTAGGAGCTAAAATTTCCAGAAGTATGTTTTATGAATTTATATTTTTAACTTGTTCCTAAGGTGATCCTTATTTACTTCAGCCAGCCTACTTGTAGATCTATTTTGGGGAGCCACTTATTTCAAGAATGGTTTCATTGTTGATCTAAAAACTTCTTACATCTGTAATACGGAATTATTGCTTTAAAATTTAAAGCACTGTTAACAACTAGAATTGTTTTCTGGAGTTTATTACCCTTTTAAAAGAAAATCTACCTTCCCCCCTGGACAGTAGTTTGTATACATTATTTCATAAACTGGGATTTTCAACCAAAATTCTGAAGTTTGCATATCAAATAAAATTCTTTAAAAAAAAGTGTTTTAAAGTCTCTGATGGTCCATCACGAGAACCAAGAATAGTTTATTTAAAAAGACTATGAAGGGGCACCTAGATGGCTGAATTGGTTAAGCCTCTGACTGTTGGTTTCAGCTCATGTCAGGATCTCAAGGTTCCTGTGTTTAAGTCCTATGTAACCACATCTCCAGTTCTGCACTGGCAGCATGAAACCTTTGGGATCCTCTCTCTACCTCTCTCTCTGACCCTCCCCTGGTCTCTCTCTCTCAAAGTAAATAAATAAACTTTAAAAAAAGAAGAAAAGATCATGAGAGGCACCTGGGTGGCTCCATTGGTTGAGTGTCCAACTCTTAATTTCAGCTCAGGTCATTATCTCTCAGTTCTTGAGATTGAGCTCCTGTGTCATCAGGCTCTGTGCTGACAGTGCAGAGACTGCTTGGAATTCTCTCTTTTCCCTCCCTCTTTGCCTGTCTCTCACTACCTCTCTCTCTCAGAATAAATAAATAAAATTTTAAAAAATAAGTAAAAACTAAAAAGACTATGAAATAAGTTTGGTTACATGCATTTCACAGATTTGAATTTGTAGCTGCATTGATATTTCCTCAGAAATATTGTACTGTCAGAAAAATCTTTATTTTCTTAAAGGCTTTTATTAAAGTTTCTAAGTTTTGTGTCTGTGTCTTATTTAACTTTCATTATCAGGTTAGTAACTGATTCCATCTGAGGTGATGACATAGGGTTAGTTCATTGTGTCTGGTATAAATTATATTTTTAGAATTTATATTTTTATTGAATTATGGAAAAGCATACAAATGGTATGGACCCAAAAGCAATTTTTGAAAAGATAAAAGTTAGTGATAAAAACAGTCATATAAATATTACAGTCAAGACTTATCATAAATAAGTAGTGAGATGGATGCCAATACTGATGTAGATTATGAATCTGTGTGAGCTGGAGAAAATAAAACTGAATATGATAATTTTATACAAATAGATTAAAATGATTTAAAAGTCATAAGATTGGAAAGTGGATTATATTATATTAGAAATTCATTAACTCAAATTTCAATATGTTATCATATATGAAAATTTATAATTTTCAAAGCAATTTTCATTTTTGTAGACTAATCACATTTTTTTCTAGAACAAATACTCAATATTAATCCCACTGTATTTTGCCAAATTTGTCATGACTTAGGTACCAAAATTATGGACATATCAAAATGTTATTCTTTTAGGAAATCATAAACAATCATATTAGAACACACTATTTTCAATGAATTTATAATAAACATTACCCTTAGAGAGAACACAGAATGGAGAACTAGCAAAATTCCTTTATCAGTGAAAATACAAGTGGTCGCAGATACCACATTTTACATTTTAATTAGACCACTGATGTGCAGACTATGAATCAGCTCTTGGTATATATGATTATGCAGTAGAAGCATTCAACAATTTATAGCCAATTCTCATTATTCCCAGATTCTCTATTTGTGAATTCATCTACTTCTTAAAATGTATTTGTAACCTCAAAATTAATAGTTTGGGCTCTTTCTTGGTCTTTTGTGAACATGCTCATAGGAGCAAAAAATTGGGGTCACCTGGCATCCACATTGTCAGCTGATCTGATAGGAGCAGCAGCCCCACCTTCTCCTTTCTGCTGTCACACAGAGACGGCTGGAAAATGGGAACAGTCGCTGGTAGTGAAGGAAAGTGCAAAAGGCTCCCACTCAGGGATGAGGACTGAATTCTAACGTTGGCACCTGTTATTGGAGAGGTCTTAGGCGAGTCACTTAACACTCCTAAACTACATTTTGTCTTTTACACAAGAAAAAGAGAGAGAAAGAGAATTAACCAGGAGGAGTTGTTTTTAGGATTTAAGATTATGATCTATGTGAGTTATGTTTGTATCTATGTGTACATATTTCCCCTAGGCCAATGGTTCAGTATTTGTGAATTCAGTGTTTGGCAACTTTCTAGAAGATAACTACTGTGCATAACAAGAATTAACTGTTTTCTCCCACTGCTAAGCTATATGAAGGGAGAAAAAACTTACACATATACTGTTTTGTGATTAATTATATAGATTGCAAAGATGTGTTATCTGGAGCAAGTATCTTCCAATTTAATATGGAAGGTTAAATATGTGAGTTTTTACTTGTTCCCCAAACCCACTAAAATAACAGTTAAGAGATAAAATGTAGATACACAGAAAAAAAAGGAGAGAATAGACAAGATAGGTCCACAAATTTTGGGAAATTGGATGTATGGGATTCAAGGTAATGGTTTAGAGAAGAGAAGGCTGGAAGTATCAAAACAATAGAGGCAAACCATCTTCTTTCTTTCAATAAGAGGTCCCCTTTCTTCAATCAACAAGATACAAGGAACCTGAGACCCTGGACAGTCTCTAGGAGTAAAGTACTATCCATTGTGGACCGTTGTCCAGCTTGCTGGCTGTCTATGAAGGAGAGGTGAAGAGCTGGCTGTAAGGAATAGTATCTCCAGATCCTTTTCTCCATTCCAGCAATAGACAGGAAGTTGGTTCTCTTAAGAGCCTGAATCAGAAATACTCTGAATAAGAGGAATCAGGACTTAGCTGAGGGCAGGGATAAAGCACCACATACAAATAGCAGATATTAACTTAAAGTTTTAAACTTAAAACTGTAAAATTCTAGTCTTTCCCTAGCTCCATATAGCAGGCTTCCCATATGAAAAAAATGGAAGACCTCTCTGATGAAATGATAAACCAATTAAAACTGACAGATTGATAGGTAAGTATCTTTACAAAATGATAAAGTCTACAATTTTATAAGAATCCTATGAACACTAAGCTTTTAGCTAACTTTTTAATATTTACACCTAAATATAAACTGACAAGCAAGGAAAAAATACCATAAACAGAGGAAAACAAAGTAAACAAACTAAATAGAAAGAGGAACTCATAAACTATTAGAAAAACACACAAAAAAAGCAATGTTTTTGATCTGAAATCAATACTAACCATATAATCATCTAGTGATGATTAATAGATTATCTTAAAATTCAGTGGCTTAAAACAACGTAAATGGGTGGCAGGAGTCAAGAGGCACAAACTTCCAGCTATAAAATAAGTAGGTCATTGGGATATAATATACATCATGGCAACTATAGTTTAATAATACTGTCTTGCATGTTTGAAATTCAGTAAGAGTCAATCTTTAAAGTTTTTACCACAAGAAAAAAAACTGTAATTATGTATGGTGACAATGTTAACTAAACTTATTGTGCTGATCATTTCCTAATATATGTAAATATTGAATCATCATGTTGTACACCTGAAACTAATATAATAGTGTGTGTCACTTATGTCTCAATTAAAAAATAAATAGAGCTTCTAGCTGATTTCTAGTTCAAATCAGCAGAGAGATCACACACCTGTCTCCTCTTTTTTTCTGTAAATACTAATGAAATAACACTCAAAAACTCAAAGAGTGCAGTGCTGAGAGTAGGAGGGAATTCTTCAGTATAACAGAGAATCTGGAATAGAATAAACATCGCCCACAGTTTCTTTCGGTTAAGAGTTTGGGAGCTGTTTAGCAATGTGGTTCTGGTGCAGGATTTCTCATAGTGTAATGTTAAGATGTCTGAAAATTCAGTCATCCAAAGGCTTGGATGAGGCTCGAAGGCTCCTTCACTTGTTTGGCAGGTTGGTGTTATCTTTTGACAAGAAGCCTCTGTTTCTCCCCATGTAGGCTCTCTCCCTAGGGCTCCTTAAATGTCCTTATGACTCTGGTGGCTGGTGTCCCCCAAAGCAAGTAGCCAAGAGAAGCCAATATAGAAACTAGAAGGTCTTTTATGGCATAGCCTCAAAAGTCATAAAGTCACTTCCTCACAGCATTGTATTTGTCATACTGACTAATCATTATTCATTGTGGAGGGGGCTACATAAGGGTGTGGATACCAGAAGACAAGGATCATCAGTTCATTTTGGAGAATGTCTACTGCATCACTGTGAGAGAAAAAGTAAATATTAAGTTGAAAAAAGGACGGCATACTCCAAAAAGGAACTTTCTAAAAATAAATTCTTAGAAATTTAAATTTTAATGCAAATATTAAGGATTCAATGGAAGTTTTAAAATAAATTTCAGAAATTCAAATTTTAAAACATTTCCCGATGTTAGAACTAAAAGGCAAAGAATTGGAGAATTTGAAATACATGAGTAAATTGTCCAGAAAACTGCTTACCAAGAATTCCTCCCACGCTACTTCACCAAGAATGGACATACAAATCCAGTCACTCAGCTGGTTGATTCTAAAAAATATGCCAGAGGGTTAGCGAACCTCACTAAGGTCCCTGTCGCTGCAGCTGCTCCAGAGCTTTAATTGACATTCCTCTTCCAAATTCTAGATTCTGCTTTGACCAGGATTTCACCTTGCCTAGTGAAGTAACGAAGTGGCTGAGATCTTCATATTGGAAGGTCCTGAGTGTAGCTGTCTTGTTCATGTCTAGCTGAATTTGGTGCACATGTGCGACAAGTAATGTCACTTTGAAATTCATTCTTTCCATACATCTTCCTTCCTGCACCGATTGTGCAGCAGTACCCCCAGCTTCTCTTGGTACTCAGGGTTAACAATACTAGGCAATCAAGTAATTCTTTCTTTGCCTGCTAATCCCCTGGAATAGGGAGCCCTTATTCCTATGTTACTATATGCAACCCTATATATTACAACTTCCATTTCCATGAAACTCTTATAGCTTCCTCTGGTAGAAATCACTCCCATAGTAAACAGAACGTCTGTTTCAGCAGCTATACTTTAGAAAAAGGCTGTACAAATTCTACAAGTTGATCACTGGAAGCTATGACAAGGGAATCGATTCTATTTCCTATTCTTGTTGCCTGAACTTTTGGGGATACAACTCCACATATTAACTAATGTACCACCTCCAAAAGGACAGTTCATTCGAACTCATATTGTCCAAAATGGCCACAATATCTTCCATTTCCTATGGTCTTCTGAAATGTAACCTTTCCAGTCCCACCTCAAGAGGTGGGGTGCCCATCTCCTTCAATTCTATGGATCTGAGCCAGCCTTAGTGAGTGCTTTGACTGAAAAGAGGATCAATGGTAAATTATAGGCTGAATCATAAGAAGTCTTGCAGTTACGTGTGTCTTTTAGAACACGTGGTATATCTTCCCAAACCTAGATACCAAGCCCAAACTGCATGGAAAGGCCATGTGTAGATACTCAAGTTATCAGCCCCAGCTGAGCTCCTGACATCAACTGTTAGTTATGTGACTGAGCTATCCATCCCATCAAGGCTTCTACAGCCCCAACTACAAGTCAGCCCTAATATGTGACTTAAGCTTTCTGCAAATCTTCAGTGAGGACATTCCAGATGAGCTTAGTCAACCAATAGAAGAGTGAAGAACAATTTATTTAAGCCACTTAGTTTAAGGGTGGTTAGTTGACAGCAACAGATGACCAGAATAGTGTCCCAAACACTACAACCATCAAGGTGGTAACCCCAACTTGATACCTGAGCAAAGACTTCAATAGGCCATTTCATCATTCTGTGGGAACAATCACTTTTAATAATAAAAAACATTGCAAGATAAAAAAAAAAAAATCTCATGGCAATACCCATTGTCATAAGTCATTCTCATTATATGGCCCCCTTAGTTAGAGACAATGCTATGTAGGGTATTATGCTATTGGGTCAGGTATTCTAAAGGTCATGATCATCAAAAGGTGAGGTTGGCGGGAGTAGGAAAGGCAAACCTACATCCACAAGGTGTATCAATTTCTGTGAAAGGAATCTGTTCCCTCCAAAATAGAAGGCACGCAACATAATTTACCCAAACTAACTGATTTCCCTGATAATAGTGTCATATTGAGAAGCTAGCACTGTTCTTTACTTCAGTGGTTGGATATTCTGCCATAACTAATTCAACCTCAGCAAGGCAACCTACCAGTTTTGACAAATCATAGCTTCCAGCCATGCTATCATAGCTACTCTGTTCATAGGGCTGAGGATTGAGATGGCTGAGGTATTGGGATGGCCAGGAAAGAGACTTGCTAACATGCACAGTATAGGTCATGTGTTACCTAGTTTTTAAAGCCCGTTCTTCAGTAAGCACACTGGTAGGCATGAATCGGACACAAAATCCTCATACTTCGTGCTCTCTCCTGTGAGCGCATCCATATAACTCTTCTCCAGACTTCCTTATCCTGAGTCTTCCACTCTTATTTCTTTCCTGTCATTATCCACCACACAGTATTTTCTGTATATCCATATATTAGATGACACCTTCATACAAAATGGATGACTGAGTACTTTTCTCACAGCTTTGTTCCCTGGCATGATTTATTTTTCTAGTATCATTCAGGGCCACCTATAAATGAGGGTATAACAAAGCAGAAGCTTTTTTCCTGATAATTCCAACCTAGGGTGGTGGTGTTTCAGCGAGCCAGGCCTAAATCTTTTCTTCTTTTGTCAACTGGTCAAAAGTTACCCTACATAAGGACATAGTTGTGAGTAGAAGGATAAACAAAAGTAAGTGACAAGGGAGACTGGGCCATCTGTTCATTTAATTTACTTGTGCTTTCTGAATCTGCTTCAGCCTACTCTTAAATGTGTCGCTTCTATTAAATATTTGATTGCTATAGCACCTGCCTAACCATAGGACTAGCTGAATTCAAAATAAGTTACTTCATGGTAGAAAGTTCTGGTTACATAATCTCTTGGTGTTCTTTGGTCACGTCCATAGTCAAAAGCGGTTGCTTAGATAAAAGCAGGTTTTGGCATGTACAGACCAACTGTACTTTTCAAACAGAGGATAATTTTCTGCCATGGTGTGTATGGCTTTGCTCCAGGACCCTTTGTGATTATTCCGTATCCAGAGATACAACACTGCATCCATATCACAGATTCCTCTAGCATAAATTGGTCAGTGGATGAAGTGGCTATAACAGAAGGGCAGTCTGCACTCAAGACTGGATCTTTGAACTTCATTCAATACTGACAGCATTCAGAAACTCCTGATCAATGGTTTGGAGCTTTATTCTCAAATGTGGTTTGTGTTGTATCAATAATGCAAAGACTTATCCAGTACAAGGGCTCTTTGTTAGTGGTATTGTTCTGTGAGCAGCATCAACTTGTCCCTCAATCTAATGCAGGATATCCTGAATGCCCCAGATCTCTAAACCCCTAAAAATGTCCCTAATCTAACAGGTCTCTGGTTTATATGGATTTATTATTTCACTGTCATGACTCTGACTTGGATATAAGATACTGTTGAGGCTATAAAAACAAAACCAAAGAACAACAAACAAAACTCCAAAACCTTTCTGGCAGCTCTACCAGTCCTATAATCAGATCTTTGGTCTGATTTTCAACAGAATCTGTCTAGTGACTGCAGAAGATAAAAACCTTTTTCAAATCTACCACAGAAGCTCTTTGGCTTTGACAGCCTGCCTTAAGTCGACAATTTACTTTTTATAAAGTCTGCAAGGCATTAAAAAGGTCATACTACATTATTAAATGTTCAGCATTGGCCTTGTACTGATCAACTGCACTTGTCATACACTTACACCTTATGTGAAAATGTGACTGATGTCATTGAGTGCAAAGGGTCATCAATATCCCACTTATCACAAGAAGCATGGTCCTATTTTATTCAAGTAGTGTTAAGCCTACAGCGCCAAGTCCCATCTTGCAGATTGACTTTTTAAGGGCCACTGCCAGTCAATTGTTTCAGCCCAGGTTCCTCTGAAATTGTGGCTTTAATTAAAGGTTGCATACTAATGCTTTGTTGGTGGATGAAACCCCAGGGGGTGAGAGAATGTGGAACAAGGATGGAGAGAAAGCAAACGCAAAGTTTGTCACTAACCTGGTCTAGTCTCACTATGTATCATACGTGGGTGGACTTGTGGACTTTGGAGCTACTGCAACTCCCACTGCAGTGGAATAATGGAGACCCCTTATCCTGCACCTAGGACAGAGAGGTGGGACAGTCAGCAGTGACAGAGATTTAGTGATGAAGCAACATCCTGGAGGTTTTGCTGCAGGTACATCTTTAATTGGTCAAACAACAGAGAAGAACTATGGGAAACTGTGAATAAATTGGTCCAAATAACATAACTTATAAAGTTGAAGCATAAATTCTGAACATTGCTCTTGAAATTATATATATATATATATTTTAATTATCATGTGCATTAATGTTAGTAATTAGTATCAATTTCTTCAGGTATTCTGTATACCAGATTTATGCAAACATTTTCTTTAATCTTTAAGTGTCATATAAAATCTCCATTTTAGAGATGCCATAACTGAAACTAAGACAGATGAAATAATGCCCCATTGTCAGATAATTAGAGTTTGTGATTCCAAACTAGTTCTGAGTCTAAATCCCATGTTTTTACTATACTGTGACAACTCAGTAAAATCAAATTGCTGTTTGTCCATTGCTTTCTAGCATAAAAAAGTCATGAATATCTAATTTGTCCCCTTTAAAACTTATAGAATAATATAAATTATTATTCTCATTATACAATCAAGAAACCTGAAGCTCAAAGAAGGTAAACATTGTACCTAAGTTCACATTCCTGGAGAGCATAAGATTAAGGGAAATATTTGTATCATCAATAAGAAAATTCAGTAAGCCATCAAAAGGACTCCAGGAAGCACAGAAATATTTTTAAAATGTGGCTCAACTTTACATTATGTATCACATTTGTCAATGCTCACTCACCACATATCTGCCTGCCAGTTTGATTATTTTTTTCCTCCTGAAAAAGGAAGACAAAATTCTACGAAGAAGGGCCATAATGTGGACTTCACTTAGAAAACATTTCTACTAATGGAAAAACAGAAAAATACAGTAACTCATAATGTTTAAGAATTTCTGTAAATCTTTTGCAGTAATTGATCAGTTTTCTTTTCCTGAATTAATAGAGCATTCTAGAAGTAGGAGGATGGCCTGTGCCAATATAGAGGTGCTTTTAGGGTTTGTAGTGAGGCTTTCTAGAATAAATACATGCTGCAGAGGAAGACGGACCAGGGATCTAAAACTTTGTACAGATGTTTGTAACTATGAGACCTAGGGAATATTTATCACATGGGTTTTCTAGCATGTAAAATGGAGATTTCTAACAGGCATGTAAAAGATCTGATTTGCAATGAGCTCAGAAGATGCCTAGTTCCAGATTCCTTAATATCTGGCAACCCTGTGGCTTAATTTCAATATTTTAAATTCCTATTTTATTATTTATATCTTTCACAAAAGGTAGGGTGTTTATTCCTTTTACTATCACTCTCACATATTCCCATAAAGTTGGACACTAATAAGGTTAATTCTCAGTAGCTAAATACCCACATGAATTAAATCCTTGTTTTCATCATGAGTCACTCACTAAAAATTAAGAGCTATTTAAGGTTGTGTAAAAACACTGATTAATTATCTATCAAAAATAAGATTTCAGGCATATTTAAATTCTTTGCATTTCAATAGCAGACGGTGTTTAGTTTCTATCACTAAACTAAGTCATTTTGGGATTGAGGATGCGGAAAAATGAGCTCTCAACTGTGAGAAAGGGGTAACAGGACACAAGAGAATGATCCTACTCCCCATTTTTGTGACAGCATGCTAAGTGTGTTGCTGTGAAGTGAACAAACAAAATCACATATGGGGAGAGGCAACAGCTGTCTCCATAAAGTCTTTGGCCTCCTGCTGCCCTCCATCCTAGAGGCAGGCGAGGTGGTTGATGGCTGCCCACCATGCTATACTTTATTGCTTCATTGACTGTGTTGCAAATGCTGACAACAGTTTACCAGCCACAAAGAAATTATTTGATTTACTCAAGTTCTTTTGCTACCATTCCAGAGTCTTGCATGTCCTTGGTTAAATGGTGCCCTTGTAAAATTGCAAGGCAAAAAATAAACTGTTTTCCCCTTAACCAAATAGATATAGTGCTGTGATGTGAAATTACTGAAAAAAAAATGTGATTTGGGGAAATTACAGTTCCTTGTTTAGTATGTATTTTGCATGCCCTACAGCCTTCCCTAACCAGTAGCTCCCAATTTCATTTAAATTGTAATGATTTCCTTTAAGGACAATTAAGTTGCCTAAGAGCAGTGCATGCATACTAATGTGGCCGAGCAAGGCTCAGTGTAGAAGAGAGTAATAACTGTTTATTAATATGATAATTAAGTGTTAATGCTTAGCAACCTAATGATATCTGTTAAATAACTTACATTTTGGAACTAAATCCTGGCAAATGGAATTCTATTAAAAATAACAAAATGCAGTGAATATAAAAATAAATGATGCTAATCTGCCATTAAATCACATATATTTTCTGATTTGCATCTCATATGAGAGAAGTCTTCTATTCTCTCTTTTCTACCAAATCTGTGAAACCAATGTAATTATCCATGCCCATTTTAGAGTTTTTTGGCTTGTGGATGTTTATATATATTCAAAAGGAAGGAAAAGTAATAAAAAATAGAGATGAAGATAAAGACTATTTTGGAATATTCTTTTCAAAACTATCCTTTTAAAAGTATGCATTTCTTAGACTTTTAAGAGATTCTAAAATAAGAAAATAAAATGCCCAAAATGCGACATTCAAAATTTTAACACTTTCTATGGGTCCTCATTCTCCAGTTTCAAATTATCTTTCATTTTTTTCATAGACTATTCCATAAAAAATGAATATTTCCAATATCCACAGTATTATCTGAATTATTTTCTCTTTTTAAACCTTACTTTAAAATTGTTAAATGCATATCCTTAATTCTTCATTATCATTACACTTTTAGTGACATACACTTTTGAGAGTGTACCCATCCATTCTTAAATTAACAGTTTTAATCAATGTTAAATACTAGGAGAACAGGTAGAAATTGTCATTGTTCTTGCAAAATGGTAACAGGGAAAACTTGTTCTATAAATGTTGGTCACTCTTCTATATAAATAGAATGAAGAAACCTCTTAGGAGTTGCTTTCTTTTGGAGTCGTAAGACTTCTTCCTAGGTAGAAATGCGACACATCAATATCTTATTTATTACTTATTTTCTTTTCCAAGTTTTATTTATATTCTAGTTAGTTAACATACAGTGCAATATTGGTTTCAGGGGTAGAATTCAGTGATTCTTCACCTATGCACCACATCCAGAAGCAACAATATCTTATCAATTGAGTGATTTTTGGTATTTGATCTGAAGTCTGAACCCAGCAATCAAAGAAGGAAAATATCCTATCCAAAGCCAGAGTCCTGAAATCCCATTCTTCTTTGCTCTTTCTCAGATTGCACTCTGTTTTCATTGCCGTTCAGTGGTAAAGCACACACAGACTACCTGTAAAATCCTAGGAAAGAGGACAAAAAGCTGGTGAACTTCTTTCCTGAGAGTGACGTGACATGTATAAATGTTGATAGAAGTAAGGAGAATTCAAATACTTTTAGCTGATCAAATAAAAAATGAGAACTAGGAACACTCATTGGATTTAGTCACAAAAAACTACTTGATGGCCTGTAAAAGGATAATATTCCTATAGTATTAGGAGCTAGGTCAGGACTGAAATGGTCTGGGGGCTCCTGGGTGGCTCAGTCAGTTAAGCGTCCAACTCTTGACTCTTGATATCAGATCAGGTCATGATCTCATGGTTCATGGGATCAAGTCTCGCTTTGGGATCTGCACCGACAGTGCAAAACCTGCTTGGAATTCTGTCTCTTTCCCTCTCTCTCTGCCCCTGTCCTGGTCTCTCTCTCAACATAAATAAATAAACATTAAAAAAAAAAAAACCTGCAATAGTATAAAGTGTGAACTGGATTAAAGTACAAACAATTAAACAAAAAATAATTTTCAGATGTTAGCTATACTTACAGATGGAAGCTACACTTGTGAGAGTAGTATAATGTATAGAATTGTCAAATCATCATGTTGTACATCTGAAACTAATGTGACACTGCATGTCAACTATACTTCAATTTAAAAAAATGTAATTTTCACAAAGCTTGGCTATAAAAGGAGGAAGAGATAGAAGGCATTAGCTAAAGAAAGAATACAAAATTGAGGACTATTTTAAAGAGAGAATATATGTTTACTTAAATATGTTTAGATGTTAAAGAAATAGGAGAGATTGAAAATTAACAGGAAAGGATTAAAATATAATTTCACAAGTTCTCTGAAAAAGTTGGAGGAGATGAATCTCAGAGCACAAATGTAGATATTGGCCTTGAACCCTATCTATGAGCACCTATGTCTCTGAAACTGAAAAAAACAGGGAGTGGTGGTGAAGGGGTTGTATTTGTATTTGTGAAGGCAGGAATCTCTTACCAAATCACCTCTAATTTCTCAGTGAAATAAATTAAGAAGCATTGCTATCTAATCTTTTCTTTACTACAAGTAGTTTTATGCTTGGCGTGTTTCTTTTCACAACATTAAATAGTAGAGTTTTCAAAATACAGCCTTTCACGGCACACCTGTCGTTATTGTCCTTTAGTGTGCAGACCTCTTAATCTCGAAGGTTGTAGTCTTCTAGTCTAGTTAGTCTTTCTTGTTTCCAACTTCCGGCTCAAGTTATTGTCTTGTGTCTCTCTTTGGATCTCTAGGGTAGTGAGGAATTCTTTCCTATTTGGCTCCAGGTTCATCTCTTTGGCTTCTGGTCAAAATCAGCCTGGTATACTGTCCAAACTTGGCTGATATCCATACTGCTAAGAGGAGAAGGCCTCTGTCTCTTGGCTAACTCTTCTATTCAGACAGTGGCATTAACTTCGGCTCCCTCCATTAAAGCATGCTGGATACTCGGTTTCTCTACTTTTTCTGCTTGGATTTGGCTATTCATGTGTCTTATCTTTTGTAAAGTGTAAAAAAAAATGCAGACAGAATACAAAGATTGTTTTTGTCATGTGATAGGAGTAAAAATAACACATTCCAATGAACATGTTTCTAAGCAAAGTTGTGGAGGGAGTCAAACTCAGGTCAGGAAAAGCTAGAGCATATAGAGATCTGAATGGAAATACATCCCATTACCAAGTTTTCCTTGTTAACCTAATGAACAAACATGTGTTAATGGTAGGGGGTTGGGTAAACTTGTATCTAACAGTGAGTTTACTAAGAGATTCTAAGTGTGCACAAGAAATTTCTCTCTCTCTGCCGGATATTTATATTTATTGTGTTTTTTTTCTCAATAAGATTTCCTAATATAACCGTGCCAGAGTGCTTATAAGAAATCACATGCACTGCCTAGTCCAATGAGGTAAATTGCTTTAGATAGACCTAAAACTGTAAAGGAGATCATAAGACAAGGCCAAAAAGATTCATGCTGGTGAAGGCATTACGAATGCTTTATTTTTAAAAGGAAAAGAACACAGGGGCGCCTGGGTGGCTTAGTCGGTTAAGTGTCCGACTTTCGCTTAGGTCATGATCTCGCGGTGCGTGGGTTCGAGCCCCGCGACGGGCTCTGTGCTGACTGCCAGCTCAGAGCCTGGAGCCTGTTTCAGTCTGTGACTCCCTCTCTCTCTGACCCTCCCCTGCTCACGCTGTCTCTCTCTCTCTCTCTCCTAGAAATAAATAAAACATTAAAAAAAAAGGAAAAAAGACAATAAACTATTGATTTCAAGATGTCAAATTGTGCTCACATATTTATATTTCCTCCCTTTAGGTGTAACAGAAATTATAATGGAAACACAATAAACTTTAAAACAGGACTAAGGAAAACAGCGCTATCAATAGAACAAAACTTGGACTAATTTTATAAATATGGAATCAAATGGAATTGGATAAAGAAAAAAAGCCAATTAGTTTCAAAAAGACTTTGATTAAACATATCAAAAGAGGGACAAATAGAAACAAGTGGACTTGTCCTCCAAAAAGATCACCAGTTTGAATTATGAAGTTAATATTCCTGTTAACATATGCTTTTGCACATATTTTTATATGGGTGTACAGCTGTGTGTGCTTTGTGGTTGATGGGGATTGAAGGAGTATGGACACTTCATCAGAACCAAAACTGATTGTGCCATATAGTTTTGGAGGACACTCAGCGGCAAGTCAAGTAGATAGTCCAAGGCAGAAACTCTATCACAGAAAGGTAAGGAAGCAGTTCTCCAAGTGAGCATTAGATTGTGACTACCCTGATAAATACAGAAGAAAAACCTTCAGTGGAGTAGTGAAATCTCCAAATGAGAGGAGTTTCCTCATTACCTCCTTCTCATGTCCTACTCATAAATGAGGTTAGATAGAAAGGCTTTCTTAATACCTCACAGGCAGAAGATGAAAGGCTAGAGGAGCTGAGCAGTAGACAGAGATTTGATCAAAGATGTAAAGAACCCTTTTAGCATCCTTCACTGAGAGCAGGCAGATACTGCATGCATGTCCAGGGGAAGTGCAGAAGTGAGTTTTGCCCTCCAGCTTCTATCATCAGAGATTTCTGACCTACTCTAAAATTCATTTGGAGAATTCTCCAAGCATAGGAAGAGAATTCAAGTGATGAGCAGCCAAAGAATTCACTGTTGCTCATGCTCTCTATACCAAAACCGAAAGCAAACCAAACAAGACTTAATATAGGGCCACAGTCCAAACTCGTAAATGGCACAGTCTCTGAACTCATCATAATAAAATTACAAATTAGCAACAAAAAGCAAACCAAACAAAACAACTAACTGTTCCAAAATGGAACACACTTCTTAATAAATCTGGGATCAAAAACTGATTCAAAATGAAGCTGCAGAAGTAGTCTACAAGGGCACGACAGTAGAAATGAGAGCTAATCTACGCTCCTAAATCCCAGAGGGGCAATGAGCTGGATTCAGCACCTACGTGAAGGCTGAAGTAAGAAGCAATGCTGTATCTCAGAGGACTAATTGAAGGTCTATGATAAAAAGAAACAGCTATGCTCAATGCCGGTCACCATCTCACAAATACACATGTGTGCACACAAAAGGAACATAACTTCTCGCAAAAAAGACAAGTGGTTCTTCTATAAAAAAACTGACATAGTGATAAGGTGAGAATAAAGGGTTTTAGTGGAGTGTTAAAGTCTCACAGGAAAGCCTTCTCTGTTCTAGGGATTTTAGAGACCCTGCCTGGCAGTCTGCTACTTGTCTGTAAGCTACCACCTGTAACCAGTCAACCCCAATGTTTCCCCACACATCAGGGGCCCTGCAGACTTCCTAGTCAGGGAAGGTGGAAACTCATCCTGTATGTACAGTACAAGAAGAAATCCATACAACTCTCCCAGTGCTTAATTATTGAATAAAATGGACAACCAGAAATTACCAGGTACATTTATAAAGAATACCAGTAGCATGAAGACACCAAGATCAACAAGACAAAAGCAGATTCTCAGAGAAATATGTAATTCAAAAGACAATATTTTATACTCTCTAATTAGTATATCCAGGGGGATTATTGAAAAATGGTATACGTTTAACACAAAAAGAGATTGCCAAAGGGAAGAAAAAGGAAATATCAGAGAACAAACAAAAACCATATGAGAATATGGATTTTGTGGGCAAAACAAGAGATTTATTATTTCATCCATTCAGCAACTACTTATGGAATGTCTGCTGTATCTCAGTGTGTCAGGTACTTTTCCACTATGCTCTTTTACATTTTGAAAATTGTTTGGCAGTAGAATCTGGCCTAAAATTCAGTCTTAAAATGCCACTATCACTGATAAATGAAAGAAAATTTCAAAAATGCTCAATAATATGCAAATTAAAAAATCAAAACTTTATTTTACTTTTTTAAAAAAATATTTTAATNGGGAGAGTCAGAGAGAGAGGGAGACACAGAATCGGAAACAGGCTCCAGGCTCTGAGCTGGCTGTCAGCACAGAACCAGACGCAGGCTTGAACCCACCCTGAGATCATGACCTGAGCCGAAGTCGGATGCTTAACCGACTGAGCCATCCAGGTGTCCCCCCAAAATCAAAATTTTAGACGAGAAAAGCTGGGCACTAGAGGGAGTAGACTGGGCAATATCCTGAGGCAAAATAATAGAAATGAAATAAAGTAACATACTGGATGTTACAGAAATTCGTCTTCACCAAGTTGATGGTGGCTCAGCTGCGGGCGATTAAGCCAAGTGATCAGGTGATGTAAGTTTCCCCACGCGGGATAGTGCTTCCTAAACACCGCCTATGGTCCTCCATTCCAGGTGTAGTGAATCAGAATCTTTAGGGGCCGCACTCGTTACAACTAGGCTCCAATTAGGAACTGAGAAAGGGAAAGAAAGCGGAAGTGGGTGGGTGAGACTGCAGGCACTGGAGAACTGCATCTTGACTTTGAAAAGGGAAACTTCAGTCCCTGGAATGCCTGAATTCCTGAGATCTCCAGGAGCCTCTGTTGTTATTGCTTCCTTCGTAAGGTGAGTAGGCTTTGTTTCTGCCTTCCGTTTTTTCGCCCTCCTTTTATAGTATTTCTCTAATTTCGAAAGCAAACTCTGCAAGGAAAGCACTGATGTGATGGCAGAGGGCTTGCCTTGTTTTCTAACCCTTCGTCTTACTTGACATGGAGACACTAATTCCTGTGACTCAGTGCTGCGTTAACATTTACTAAAATAGCAATATAGCGATAACTGGCATGATGCATTGTGCATAATAGGAACTCACTAAGAGAGTTAATGCTGGTGAATTTGTAGCTGCTAATGACATATTTTAGTCATTTTCCTGACTATTCTCTATGAATATGAATCGCATTGTCTTTTTCCTGAAAATATTTAAGAATGTGATTATCAATATAACTGCTACAGCTGTTTTTCCTATTACTCTTACAACTTTTCAGTCAGTTGTCAATGTAGCTAAATTTTATAAAACAAAATGCTTAAGATGGAGCATAACCATAATTGAGGAAACCTTTCTTTGATCAATAGGAGAAACTGTAAAGTATGGTTGACAAAACCCAGAAGGTCCAAAAATCACCAGGAAAATTTGGTGAAGAACACTGGTCCGTCTCTGAGTTTCTGATTTGGGCCTTGCAGTAATTTGCACAGAACCCACAGTTCCCCAATTCTATACTTGGGGAATCAATCCTTGCCTCTGAATTGTTGAGAAATTAAAATATCTTCGTCTGTCTGAGTCAGCTATTTCTGGTTGAGCCATTTATTACATCTTAAACTATTAATAGAGTTTAATATCCCCATCTTTACTCTTATTTTAATTCAAAAGGAAGAGAGTTCTGCTGTAGGGAAGTCAATTAAACTACTCATTACTATAAATATGATGAAGGTAGAAAAATTTTATATTCCCATAATCCTGCAAGGTACTTTCGGGCAGATTTAAGAGAAAGCTTAGCAGACTATTTATGGTGTGTTCAACTTCATAGGTGTAAACTGTGAGTAAATCTGTGGTTGGGTGTGTTTGGTTAGTGCTTCTGCTCTGGCTGTGATGGCTCAATACACAAAAACGGGCTGGAATAAATTAAGGTGAGAAAAGGGTTGAATGCAGTCAAATGGCCGTTTCAGGTTCTTGTTTGGGGCTCTCTAAAAGCAAAGTTATTTACTTTAACTTTCAGTTGGTTGTTTCCCTATCCAGAAAACATTAGTTCATTTAGTTATTCAATAAATAACTACTATAAGTAACTACCATGTACCAAGGAATATATAAAATTAATTTCTTTTTCCTACACATAGGCTTTTAGTGAATATTTACAGAGCTCAATATTATCCTGACCTGAAAGAATAACATTGTTATCAAAAGGCAAAACTCAATACAGACTACTTCTGTTTGAAACTTATTTCAAATTCTCTTTGCAAGTCTCCTCCCCAGGGAAAGCAGGTGAGTGAAAACTGGTACTAGAATTTTGCATTTACGAACCTCAGCCAGTCACATTTAAATCACCCATTCATCAGCACATAGAGCCACACAGATGATTTCATTTAAATCTATAGTTTGATTTGCTTATCAAAGGAGCCACCCCATTTTAAAGCCTGAGTATTTTTTTAGTTCTCCACAGGTCATTTTTTGGAGGGCTCCATGAAGAACTAAGTCTTCTCAAACATGTCCATTATTATTACTTGCTAAAAAAAAGAAGCGTTTCAGAACATTTGACCTAGGAAATATTTATTTCCTCTTTATTTTTCCAAAATATGTCTGGAATTACTAAGATAAGATTTAACGTTAGTAAAAATACGGTAAGTCGATACTAAGGAATACATTACATAAAATTCTATATGATGGGTAAGCTTATTCCACTAACACTTTTAAAAAGATTTAGTATTCTGATCTTTAAAAATTATTCATACTGGATTAAATATAAAACACGTGAGCATCTCTTTAATAGAATTCAGTGTTATGCCTCTGTCAGAAATATTTTCCCATTATTTCTGTGGGAAAATCAGGTTTGATTTATATCATTTGTACTTAAACTACTTATTATGGGTCTCTAACACATCTTATGTGTCAAGATTATCCTTGCCTCTCCCCACCCCCTCCCCCTTCTGGTACAGCAAACTCAGGTTGACATTTTTTTTTCAATATCAACATTACAAGAACTACATCTATGGAAAACAAAGGAAACTTGGAAATGACCTGAAAAGATAACAATAGGGGTCTGAATGCAGTGAAGTGCAAGTAATAAACCTGGTGGAAGGAAATAAAACTGATGGGATATATAGATAGTAATCTGTTAATGAAAAACTAAGCTCAAGGAAGATCTAGGAGAGATAATGGAAAATAGAGTGAATAAGCCTTTCTAGACAGAAAGCCATTTTGATGACAAGTTGATTCTAGTAATTAGAAATTTTAATACTGAAAAAACTATCTGATATAAACAAGAAATGATGGTGGTTTGAGGGTTAGGACTTGGGGAGTAAATACTGTAGCCCCTAAAAGATCACCTTCTTGATTATACAATAATCTAAATAACTACTCTATTTTCAGTGAGGATTAAAAACCTGAATAGGGTTGTGAAAAGAATGTGAAGAATATACAAATTTATAGATAACCAAATGGGTAAGAACTGTTCCAAGAAGAGAAATTCTCCAAATCAAAATAAATGATGGGTGAAGGCATAATGAAAATACTGTAGCTTGAGAAATACCTTAGAAAGCTGTATGTACATTATTCAGTCTTTTCCATTTGATCTCCACTGCGACCAAGCAGGAGAGATGAAGATCATAATCTTAATCTGATGAAAATACTTATACTCCCGTTAAATTTTCTAGGCTGTCTTTGTATTTTTCTCTGATATACCCGTAACATCTCTTGTTCCTTTCCTTTGATTTCTTCCATGTGTTTTTGTTTTGTTTTGTTGTTTTTTGCTAGAAAACAATAAGAGTTATCTTATTCTTTGGGATTCTTCTGCCTTTATTCAATAGAGGAAAACTGAATGGTAGTAGCAAGTCTTCTGTTTTCTACTGATCCATTGTGGTGCAGAGGGCTAAACCAGACTTATGTGCTATGTCTTTGTCTCTGAGCTCCTTGCTGTCTGTACTCAAGTCCCTTCTGGATTTTGAGGTGAAGGTTTGTCCTCCATTTACATGTCTATTTTTAGTTAAAACTGTTAATAAATTACTCCCTCTCTTTCCTACTTCCAAACTAATGGGGAGACCTGAAATGGTGTTGTTCCAAGTCAACAAGTTGTCATGAACAGAAGTTCTGGAGAAAGCAGTTCAGGGTGAGCCTAAATCACCTGAACTACAGCCTTGACACAGCCCTCTTGACAAAGGAGTTGGTAGAGCAGAGATGTTAATATAATCCCCTGTCTGTCTTAGACCCTGGATGGAGAGGGAATGAAAGCAGACCTTTCTACTATGGAATTTCTAGAAAGCCAGACTTCTAGAAACAGATGAGAATGGCGGTTATCAGGGGTTGGGGAAAGGCGCCAATGTTGGGCAAAGAGAACAAACTTCCAGTAGATGAATAAGATCTGGGAATCTCATGTACAGCATGGTGATTACAGTTAATACTATATTTCATATACTTGTAAGGTGCTAAAAGCATAGATTTTAAATATTCACAAGCCAGAAAATGGTAGTGATGTGGTTATTATTGTGGTAAAAGTACCTCAATTTTTTTTTTCTTTCCCCTAATCCCCAAAGAATTTAGATTTCTGTTCCCGTCCCTTTCCCCCAGATTCCAGGAGTGGGAAGGTGACTCAGAACCGGCCAACTGGGGAGGCGTTCCATTCCTTCTAGTCGTAGGGATGGCCATGGAGCACAAAATCTATAGAATACATTCAGAAGTATTTAATGTTTTTTGAGGTTTATTCATTTTTCAGAGACAGAGTGAGACAAAGTATGAGTGGGGGGAGGGGGTACAGAGAGAAAAGGAGACACAGAATCCAAAGCAGGATCCAGGTTCTGAAATGTCTGCACAGATCCCTGGGTGGGACTCGAACTCACAGACTGCAAGATCATGACCTGAGCTGAAGTTAGGCGCTTAACCAGCTGAGCCTCCCAGGCACCCCCTCCATTTAGAACTATTTAGAAAGCAGTTACATGTTAGAGGCACAACAGTCAGGACCTACAGTCAGGACAATCTTGAGGCTGAGACATTTTGTTAAACAAATTACCTTTTTTTCCCCTTCTTTTTGACAAAGCCAGTTTGAGTTTATTTTTATTTTTTTTCCTGTAACTTCTTGAAGTCTAGACAGGATGGAGGTCAGACTGTTGGAATCTTATTTCTTTTACTGTAACTGAACAAAAGCATTTTATATGGATGTGTTTGCAATCTTAGGATGGCTGTAATGATTCTGGTCTCAGTAGCCAGTCTGGTATAATCCCCTCCTGAGTGTGCGCTGACCCAGCAATAATGAACAGAAGGCAAAGTGATCGATTATCCCTTTCAGCATGAATTGTTTGAGGAGTTGTGGCTTTTGTCTTGTGTGCCTTTCCATCCTCTCTCTCTCAGCTCACTTGCTCTGAGACAAACCAGCTGCATTGTTTGAGGTGCTCAATAGGGAGGTCCAAGTGGGGAAAAATCTGATGTCTCCAACCAATAGCCACCAAGGACCTGAGACTATAATCACATGAGTGAGCTTGGAAGGGGCTCCTCCCAGAGTTCAACCTCTAGAGAGGATTGAATCCCCAGCTTGTACCTTCATCTCAGACTTCAGACACCGTGAGCCCAAGGACCCAGATAAATAGCCCTGAGATTTCTGATCCTATGGAACTATCAAGGAACTATGATAGAAAATTTTTTTAAGCTGCTAAATTTGGGGATAATATGTCATGTAGCAGTAGCTAATTAAGGAGTTAAGCCCCAAATGGATTAACACCATATTTGTCCTTTTAAAAGAAACCTGCTTAATTGGAATAATGTGTCACATCATTCCAGTAGTGTTGACAACACTAATTTCTTAGTGAAATTTAAATTATTAAATTTATGTATCTTTTCTGGTATAATATAAATACCTGGAACAAATTTTTTTTTTAACAAAAAAGGGAGACTACAGATAAGCAGCCGTTACTACTGTCCTCACCATCAACTTCTTGCCCACCAACACACTACCGGAGTTGGTGGAGTAAAGTAACATTCACATTTTCGTACCATTTCTTTCTCTGGCCAATAAGTTTCCAACATCTTAGGAGTTTTTACTCTTAGTTTGATTAATGCTGTTGTATTATTTTGCTGCTTTTCTTTCTTGTTCCTTTGCTTGCTTTATTAGGTATGGAGGATGGAAATGTTATGACTGTTTATTCTGCCGTCTTTTATGTGTCAGCTTTATTTGATTTATGCTACTGGGCCTACTGAGGATACTTTCTAGTCTTTGAGGCATGTGATTGCTTCCTTCAGCCTGTAATTTTTTTTTTTAATTTTTATGTTTTATTTATTTCTAGGAGAGAGAGAGACAGCGTGAGCAGGGGAGGGTCAGAGAGAGAGGGAGTCACAGACCGAAAGAGGCTCCAGGCTCTGAGCTGGCAGTCAGCACAGAGCCCAACGCGGGGCTCGAACCCACGAACCGCGAGATCATGACCTAAGCGAAAGTCGGACGCTTAACCGACTAAGCCACCCAGGCGCCCCTGGCCTGTAATTTTTTTTAAGTTTATTTATTTATCTTGAGGCGGTGGGGCAGAGAAAGAGAGAGAAAGAGAATCCCATGCATGCCCTGTGCTGCCAGAGCAAAGCCTGATGTGGGGCTTGAACCCGCAAACTGTAAGATCATGACCTGAGTTGATACCAAGGGTCAGACGCTCAACCCAGTGAGCCACCCAGGGTCCCATCTTACCCTATAATTTTAAGGAAAGAAGGACAAATGTAATAGATCCATATATATAATATATAAACATATACACATACATATATGTACACATATATATGCATAAATGCATATAATTCCAGCTGTGGTGAAAATTATAAAAAGAACATATCCAGATTATGATCAGTGGATTGTTAATTAACTTTTAAAATTTGTGTATCTTGGGGTGCCTGGGGGGCTCTGTCGGTTAAGCATCTGACTTCGACTCAGGTCATGATCTCGTGGTTCGTGGGTTCGAGCCCCACATCAGACTGTGTGCTGACAGCTCAGAGCCTGGAGCTGTTCAGATTCTGTGTCTCCGTCTCTCTCTGCCCCTCCCACACTCATGCTCTGCCTCTCTCTCTCAAAAAATAAATAATAAAACAATAAAAAAAATAAATAAAATTCATGTATCTTTTCTCTTATTGGATTAAAAGCTTCTTGTGAGTAGACATCATGTATTGTTCTTAAGTGTCAAATGTACAAAGCTACATAAATATAAGGAATCAAGAATTCAAGAAGAGATGAGAAAGTGGGTTCAGGTCAAAAGGATGGGGAAGGAAATATGGGTGAATAATTCATGCTAAATTTTATGAAACAAATATTTGGTATATATGAACAGGCTTGACTACCATGGGAATTAATTGAAAGGAAAAAGACACTCAATTTTAATACGTATACATTACATATAAATTCAACATTCAAATATATAAACATGACTAAACATGTAAATTATAATCAAAATAGTCAGGAAAACAAGTAACACATTTCATTAACTTCTATCAGTGATTCATAAAATAACTGAATAATTGCCTGTATAGATAATTTTTTTCTTTAAATAATTCAACTTCTATGCTCTCATGAAAAGAACAAACCAAATGCTTACGAAAATATTATACCTGAATACCTAAAGCCGAACTTCTGGCCAATGTTATTAGTTGATAACCATAATTTATGACTGGTGTAGTTTAATTACCCAAGCCTCTAAGGCTCAATGATCAATGTTGTGTGGTTTATTTTACCAAACTAAACATACCTCAAATAACAAACATAGATTTATCGAAACAGATATTAATGCTGTCATGACTTCCTTGAGACTGCTATTTCTGCATTAAAAAAAAAAAGAGTATCCTTGTCCTTTAATGGTGAATAACCCAGGAAAGGTTTCAGGAAGGTAAAAAACTTGTGTTTGCACCAAACTGAATTATTCAGTAGGGTTATTGTCAACTTAAGAAATAGGATAGAGAATGTTAAATAATGATTCCTGTGGAAAGTGATATCAGGCAAATGAGTTTTACTCAAACTGCTTTGTCCATGCTCTTATTCTAAACTAATGAATTTCTATTTTCTCTTCACATGAATATAATTCCCCATATGTGCTAGGTACCCATATTACTAGCATATTTAAATACTCCTTGAGAAAGGATAATTTGGATGCCATCCTGTTCTCTATGGTCTTTGCTACTAGAAAGGAATACTGTAGTCTATAAAGGCATAGTAAACTTATCAGTGTTAAACCTTACAAAGTTATATGCAAGTGTGTGTATATATATACACACAAATACACTCTATTCACCAAATAGAAGGCTATATAGTGTTGCACTTACACTCATTTTTCAATACCCCTTACCATACTTAGCAGGAGTTCCCTGAGTCCATGAAGTAGGCTACAGTATCTGAGGACATGTTTAATCCTACTTAGATGAAATTCTTTGTGTTCAAGATTAGGGGAGCTTTTTCAGAATTAGAATGCTAGGGAAGAGGTGGGCAGTGTGATTGTCAGGCTAATAAGATGCATGGTATAGTCATTGGCATCTTGTTAGACGTTCAGGCTTAAAGGGGCGCCTGGGTGGCTTAGTCGGTTAAGCGTCCGACTTTCGCTTATGTCATGATCTCGCGGTTCGTGGGTTCGAGCCCCGCGTCGGGCTCTGTGCTGACTGCCAGCTCAGAGCCTGGAGCCTGTTTCAGATTCTGTGCCTCCCTCTCTCTCTGACCCTCCCCTGCTCACGCTGTTTCTCTCTCCTAGAAATAAATAAAACAAAACAAAACAAAAAAAGTTCAGGCTTATGGCTCAGTTGTCCCCTTGGAGCCAAAACTTTGTATAAGACCTAGTATCTGGCCATAAAATACACTGAGAACTGATATCTGTAAAGACTGGTTCCAGAAATATATCAAGGCAGATTGGAAAGAGGCCACATAATTTGGCAAGATCCACGTGATTGCAGACAGTGGTAAGTAATGTTTTCTCTGACTGGTAGGCAAATTCAGTATCCAAGGTTCAGATAGTTCTATAGGACTGAAGGGTAAGGAGGAGTTTCAACCAGGCAACATACTTCGGAACTGATTATATCTTGGAATGAAACTAGAATTATAAGACAGGAGGTGCCTAGGTGCCTTAGTTGTTAAGCACTGACTCGGGTCATGATCTAACCGCTTATGTGTTTGGGCCCCGCGGTGAGCTCCTTGCTGAGAGTGGGCTCTGTGCTGACAGCTCCAAGCCTGGAGCCTGCTTTGGATCTTGTGTCCCTCTCTCTCTGTCCCTCCTTTGTTTGCTCTGTCTCTCAAAGATAAATGAATGTTAAAAAAAAAAAAAAAGTAAGGCCTAATCCATTTACACTTAAAAAGCCACACCACAAAGGAAGTAAACAACTGACTTGGGAGAAAATGGATTCCTACGTGTGTTCCCCCATAGGGTTCTAATCTAGCTCTAGGGTTAGCCAAGAAGACTAAAGGACGGGAGAGGTATGATGCCAGTCAAGACTGCAGAGACAGAGTATCACTAGTCCCAGATGAGGGAGTTTTAGGAAGGCATGGCCAGAGGAGGGAAGGTTAAGAATCTGAAAAGTGGGAGATGATTGATACTCCTCATTTACTTTTGCATAGAATAAGGACAGGTAACCTAAAGAGCTGAAAACAAGAGAAATGGAAGTAGTTTCCAGATTGAATAAAAATGTTAAAGGAAAATCTGTAGAACAACTGCTTTAAACAATGGTTAAATAATTCTATGAAGCTTGTCATATATTTCAACCAAGTATAAATTTAAAATGGAATAGCCAAAAATCCTGATGTACCTTGTAGTTAGTATAGACTTGGAGAGAATATGCTAATTGTGACTTCGGGGCAGGAGCTTGTATTGCACCAGAGGAAATCCTCTGACCTGGCAATGTCAGCATATTTAGGGCTGTCTCCACCATTTAAGTTTCAGTTAGAAGAAAGATTAATGAAGATTTAATATAAAGACAAGGATTTTTTTTTTTAAGCAGTAGCTGGCCTAGAACTATTTAGCAACTGTAGGTTTTATTTTAATTTTCATTACAAATTAGCCATCTACATATCTTTTTTTTCTACCCCAATAAGAAGGCTAATCTTCAGTATTTGTCACTAACACCAGCCTTGCTCATCTTTAGCTATATTCACTTTCTTAAGGAAATCTCAGCTTTGTAGTTATTAGTGATCATTATCCTTAAATGAAAATGTACTAGAAATAACTTTTATATCATTCTTATTGGGTAATTTAAGGGAGAAAATGGGAATATTAATGTTAAAAATGCACGGTATTATAGCTAAAAAGCCTGTTGAAGAGAATAACAAGGATTGCCAGGAAAGAAGTGTCCTTGTCTGATGCTTCATATAAGGTCTCCATTATTTCATTCCCATTACCGGAAAAATTTCCTCCTTGCCTTCCACGGCAAAGGAAAGGATGCCAGCCAAGGCAGCCTAACACCAAACTGGTGGTCTGAGCTCTCCCTACTTTAAGTGCCAGCTTTCTTTTATTGCCAGAATTATTCACTAAAACCCGAATTCATGCTTGAATTCTCCATCGTAAAAGATCTGATAATACAATTTTTACTCTCAGTCTGGACCAAGCATCCATAAGCATGAAGCCTTACCTGCCAGATGTTGCCTTTACTCTTCAGTGAGAACAAAGTGCTCAAAGGTGCTCTCACTTGGTAGTAACTGTGAGACCTGTGCTCAACAGCAGATGGGACTTGGCAAGTCCAGCCTCAAACAGTAGTGGGAAAACACTGACCAGCCCTGAAGTCAGGAAGCAGGACAAGGCACTCAGTGCTCTTTTCCACTTAGACTTGGGTTATACAGCATCTGTTGAGATTGTACCAAATGCCAATTGAAGCTACCCTCAGATCGGCTCACCAGCACCCCCCCTCCAAACCATAGGCACTGATGTTCCTCCTTTATCTTTTGTTACTGCAGTTCCTGAGGCTTTCTTACCCATCTACTTACCCATTATTCTCATGCTCTTTTTCCTAGTCAGCTTTCCACTCTTCTTGCGAAATCCAACTTCATTGCATTTCAAAAGTTCTCTATAATTATCGTCTCTTTATAAGGACCTTCCATCTGCTTTCCATCTTAACCTGAAACCTGGATTTCCACTGGAAACTTATGCTTTTTCTGCAGCCTCCATGCATGGAAATTAGTCCATTTCTCTCACCTCATGTTATTGACCATGAAGCCAGGAGGCAAAGTTCCCATTCTTCTAACCATGCTTTTCAAAGTCTCATTATTATTCTTTTACCCTCCTACATAATACTCTCCTCCAAATTCCTACCCTCTTGCCTTCCTTTTCATTAATCTATTTTGAGGAGTCACTTGTTTACATTCTTTCAGGGCTTAAACTGAACTAAAGGCTCTTTGGCTCTCTCCAATTGCCCCAAGGGTGAGAAATACACCTATCTATTTGGATATTCATCAGACCACCAAATCTGTATATTTTCTTCATTCAGTGACCTCTGTGACCCCTCTATTCTACAGCTGACTCCCAAGGGTACACTTTAGACTTCTAAAAACTTGGTTCTTATTCTAATTTTTCACTACAATCTTCTATTCCTTTCATAACTTCCTTTAAGAAGAGAATATATGATATGTAGGTCATTTAAAATATTTGATTTTGCAAATGGGAGAAAAGATGAGAAACATCATAAACCTTGAGGAGGATATCAATGTCAGTGAATTTTTTTAAGTTATAGAGAACAAAAACAGTTTTTAAAAAAATTTAAAGATTCAATAGAGAAAAAAGAAATGTCAAATTATTTGTAAAGGTGAATAAAGTAGAAATTACATGAGTTTAAAGAAAAAAAACACAGAAGCACAATTAAAAGAAGATAAAATCCTTAAACTTTTTCTTAAATAAGGGAGAATGACCTAAATACCAATAAATCAGAGTCCTAGATAAATGAGCAATTTCTTGAAGAGTTTATAGAAATGGACTCAGGAAGTCAAGAAGAACTTGAAAACCCTATAATGACAGAAATTGAATTTATAGCTGGGTTTATGTAATACACACAAATACACTAGGCTCAGATACTTTTTCATCCTATTGCTGATTTTCAAACTTTTAAATAAGATTTTCTGAAATTTAAGGCTATATATTTCCCCCTGAATACAGTTTAATTTTTCAATAAAATATGTTTCTGGAAAGGTGAAATCCCTGTGTTTCAGAAATGAAGAAACTGAAAACTAGGAAGGTGAGCTTTACGTGGTTTAGGGAATGTAATCCCCATAAGCGATCCAGTTACAATGATTGCAAAAACAGCAGCAACAATAAAACCCACTAGTCCATAACTTGGTGACATTTTTTAAAACAATCTTAATTTGGTCCATGAATCTCCCACCTGGGGGAAATGTCAAAGAATTTGCAGATCTGTTTTAAAGCCATCCCAGTAACCCAAAAAGCAGTGGTTTTAAAAGATGTGAATTGATGGAAGTAAGATGGAACCTTAGAACTGAGATTGTCTAAAAGACAATAATCCAAAGAGACTCAGAACATAGGATTTTCACTCTCCATGAAACAGTACATTAGTATGATAGGAAAAAGAGAGGATAAATAGGCAGAGAGGGGAAGATTAGGGCCTGAGGTCCCTGGGTGGGGAAAAACACGTATTTTGGAACGAGGCTGGGAGTGTCTGACCACAGCAAACCCCCTCAGGCATAAGGTTCCTCTTAAGAATGGAACAGACCCCACCTGCTCCCCCTCAGGTTCCCCTCAGGAATTTGACTAAAGCCCTAGCTAAAAATAATAAGTAGACCATAAAATAAAACATATGACTCACAACGAACACCCCTCACACAGTGGAGCCAACACAGTCAGGAATGGACAACCCAGCACCTAAAGCTATCAAGTCAATAAAGGTAGAACCTGAGCAGGAATAAGGAGGAAGAGGAGGGGATGTGTGTGACCAGAACCCTATAAAACAAAGGCCCTTGCCTATAGTGCGTGAGCATTCACTCTCGAATGTCCTACTTTCCTACTATTCTTCCCTTCAGATCTTGTACTGAAATAAACGTTTGCCTGCTGCTCATTTTGTGTCCACCTCTTCATTCTTCAAAGTGGTGAGGCAATGAATCTGGGGTGTTGAGGTAAAAAAAAAAAAAAAAAAATTCCTGCAGCATCAGGAAAGACCAACCCACTAGCAGAACAAAAACATGTTTGAGGCAGGATTCTAGATAAAGAAAGTCCCGTTTTTCTCCATCCTCTTCAAGATTTTTATTACTGATCCAGCCCTCAGTTCTTGATGAGCCTAGGATCATAATGTAACATTGCTAACATATATTGAAAAATATCTGAAATATCTTGAAAGCAAGACTTGTCCCCAAATTTTTAAGAGAATAGAAAAAATATACCTACCTAATTTATGATCCTAATATTTTATTTTTTTAATGTTTATTTTTGAGAGAGACAAAGTACGAGCATGGGGGGAACAGAGAGCGAGGGAGACAGAATCTGTGAAGCAGGCTCTAGGCTCTGAGCTGTCAGTACAGAGCCTGAAGCGGATCTCGAACTCAGGAGCAGTGAGATCATGACCTGAGCCAAAGTCAGAAGTCTAACCGACTGAACCACCCAGGTACCCCTATGAGCTTAATATTGAAATGATAAAGTGGCAGCTTTCTGTCCCCCTTCCTATTATTGTCAAAAACTGACCTCTGTGCTTCTGAGCCAAAATAGGCAAAGACGGAGTTTGGGATAAAGAGGAAGGATAGGGTTGCTTTGCCTGGCAAAAGAAGCTGCAGCACGTTATGGCCTTCAACATACTGCACGCTTGACCCAAAGAAGGGGCTGGGTGGGGTTACAGGGAAATAGAAGATCTAGCTTGTTTTGACAGGAACCTCCTTTGTCATGTCTTTAGGGTGGTGCTGGGTTCCTGAAACAAAAGGCTAAGAAGGGAAGAGGAGAGGTTTGCAGAAGAGAGAGAAAGTTACTTTAAACTCGAGCTTCAGAGAGGTACTAGTGTAGCCATTTGGATTTTTCTATTACTGGCAGAAACTCTGTTGTCAGAGTGGCACTGTAGCAAGGTAAAGCCGTCTATTCCCCAGGCTCCTTGATAGAAGAGGGATGGACGTGTGACTATTTTGATCCAAATACAGGTTACTGAATCAAGACTCTGAAAAATCTTGATATTTTTTTAAACTTTTATTCATTTTTGAGAGAGAGAGAACACACAGGAGAAGGGTGAGAGAGAGAGAGAGGAAAACACAGGATCTGAAGCAGGCTCCAGGCTCCTCGGAGCTGTCAGCACAGAACCGGTCACAGAGTTCGAACCCATGAACTGTGAGATCAGGACCTGAGCCAAAGTCAATGCTTAGCTGAGTGAGCCACCAGGCACCCCGAGAAGACCTTTTAAACGAGATGTGACTCAATTTCACATGCTCTTTTATTCTTTTTTCATCTCTTACCTGGACTGCCTGTGTCTTGACTCTTGAAGTCATTTCTTGAGCATGAAGATAAGGTTCACAATTACTGCCTGGTTTAAAAATCTTTTGTGTCCTTTTTTCAAACCACATGAATTTATTGTCCTTCCCTGCTCCCTTCTCTTCTCTGTGTTTAAAAGTATATAGGAAACATTGCAAAAGTGATTTATTTTCCTCCTCTAACAAGAATCCATAACTAGGGCAGTGGCCCTACAATGTCATCAATGCTTTGGGCACCATCTGCCTATGGGGCCTGCAGGTTTTGAAAAGTGACTTTTATCCTCAGTTGCAACAGGGCTTCTGCACTCCCATGCATCACAAAGACATTCCAGAAGATAAAAGGAGAGGCGGAAACTAAAAGTAAAAGGAGGATGACAGCTAAATCTGTTTCATTTAATCCAAGAATAAAGCACTCTCCTGGGGTTCTGCCCAGTATTATTCCATTTACATTTTCCTGGCCAGAAGCATATCACTTAGACCACACCTAGGTGGGCAGCAGCCTGGAAAATCATGTACTCAAGCTGGAAACATTATTAAACCAAATAGGATTGCGTTTCTATTCCTTTAAAAAAGGGGGAGGGGGAGGGGATGGAGTGGACAGTCAGTACAGTCTAGTTATGACCTCTTTCTCCTCAACATCTGATCTTGTTTGATTATATGTAGGGAACCGAAGTCATTGGGATATTTAATATTTAGTCCAAGTTAGAAAATGGACATTTTTCAAGATAGGAAGAAAAGTCATAGAATTTCAGTAATGATTTTAACTGTTAATACACACAGACGATTTGTCCAGTCTACTAAAGAGATTATGTTAGTGTATGTGGTACATTCAGATTATTATATTTAATATTGGAATTCAGCCCCAATTTATTAAAAAACCTAGGGTAACTTTGTCTAACTTCCCAGCGAAAGCTTTTAGCTATTATATTCTTAACCCAAATGTCCTTATTATATTTTCCTCAGGCGTTTAGCCATTTTGCTACATCTTACAGCGGCAATAATTCTCTATTCCATAAAAAATGGAATTTTACAAGCAGGACAAATGGTTCCATAAATTAAGAGGAATACCTGCCTGTGCCTGAGCAACGCATTTCTTTCTTATTCACACTTTTGTGATGTATTTGTCTTGAAATCACACTCTCATTTTTCTTAAATTTACAACTCCTTTTTATGCGTTGAAAATCCGGTGAAAACTTGGTCGACACCTAGAATATCAAGAAGCAAGGAATTTATAAGTAAAATGCATATTTCCTGTATGAATGTTTTCTCACAACCTAGCTCTTCTAAAATGTTCCTGAATGTATTTAGTAAGGTTTTTCTCCCAGCCCACCTTTAGTAGTTGAGGTGTGTGTAAATACACATGTACACGCATGTAGTTACCCATGTCATTGAGAACTTTTCGTTTTCCTGAGACAAAATCTCATTGATTTTTTTTCCTTGGAAATCTAGTTTTGATGCAAATCTGTACATGACAATTGCTAAAGGAAACTAATCCTGTAGAAACATTGGGGGAACAATAATAATTTACATTTTGCATTTTAATTAATATTGCATCTGATCATTCTCTCACATGTTACAGGTGTGGCTACTTTATCAGAATGGATAAGCACTTTTCATATTTTCACATTTGAATCATGTACTTCTAGGTCAACTCAGGAATATAGAATCCAAGTGTTTTGTGCAAGACAGACACTTCAAAGCCCATGCAAACACTGAAAATAACATTTGTAGAATAATGAATTCTAGCATTGTTATCTGCCCAGTATATATTAAGTACCTATTAAATTCTAAGAAAAAAGAATAAAAATTTTAAAATTACTAATTTTTTTCAAAATATATGTGGCTTAAGATTTTCAACTTAAAGGTTCTGAAATATTTTTCAGAATGATAGTCTTAGGACAACTTTTCATAGGAGTCAATACTAATTTATTTTTTTATAGATGTACAATATCTGAACTTTTATAGATTTTCTGCAATGGATCAGACTTCACTCGTAAATATGTGTTAAGCAACTACTATATTCCAAGTCCCATGCTTTGGAAAGAAAGTTTGTTGATCCATAAACTTTAGTTAAAGAAAAGGTCTAGGTTTGCAGGGGTAAAAAGTTAAAGCTAACCTTCGTATGTATTTATACTTCATATGACTTTTTAAAAGTAAAGTTCTTAATGCTTATTTCTATGTCAGTTTCAGATTAAATAGATCTAGGATTACAGAGAACTCTTAGCAAGCCATTTCTGTATTGGAGAATCATGACTCCTCTCCAAGTATTTTAAAATGTCCACTGGAAACTATGCTAGGTATTTAAAGCTAATGAAGATACAGGAATTGATAGGGGAAAAAATCTTATAAGATAGCTGACAGGACTGATAGAGGAATTCCAGTCCCTACCCAAAAGACTCCCATTCTGGATTTTCCTTCCCACTCCTCTTGACATGTGAACAGAGTATAAATTGTCGACTCTGCTTATGCTCAGGGCTCAGACCTCTGGAGAATGAGCTCCTCTGAGCCCACGGGTGTAAAATAAACCTCCTGCCTTCCAAGATCTCCCAGTGCTGCTTGGTTCTTTTGCTGGGTGATTCAGACCAGATTCCGCAACAGAATGAAAAAGACACATGCTGTGACCCCCCAACACTTAAAATCTAGCAGACAAAAAAGTAATGTTAGTACAAGGCAAAATGAGAGGTGGAATGTTTGATACAGGTATTTGGGAAAGAAGGAGAAAGCAAGAGGGAATGAACATTCTCTTTGGGACTTCAGAAAAGTGCTTTATGTATTATCCTGAGAGGTAGGCATTCCCATTTTATTGATGAGAAAATGTAAAAAGACAATAACTTGCAGGGTGTGTATCAATCTGTATCTCTGAGAGACTTTGTAGAACAAAGTACCCCATCTGCCCACCTACCCCACCCTGCCACACAAATATTTTCATGGTTAGCAAGAAAGAATTTTCTTGGGTTATATCACTTAGATTTGGAGCTATTTGTTACTACAAACAAATAGTAGTAACAAATATTTGTTACTACAAATGTTACTACAAATGTTACCTATAATATACCCTCAGTCATGGCATTCCGGGAAGAGGACAGTAAATATAAATGTTTAAAAGAGTACATCAAGAGTTTAAAATAGTGACAAATTTTGTTTGGCAAGGGTATCTCACCTGCGTAAGGTAATAATGTGGGATGAGACTGTAAAGACCACTTAGGTCTAGGGTTTGGAAGAAAAGCAACGATCCTCAAATTAGTAGGTGTAATTCAGTGCTTAGGCAACAGGCTCAATATATCCCACGAAGATTGCATCAACATACAATGGATAGGCTAAAAGTGCTTTCTAAACTAATGAATCTATTATCCTAGATTTTGAATCTGTTCTCTGTATTAAGTGGATATAAACAATCCTCCTTTCAAATGGTTTTTATAAAAGCTACACAATCTGGTAAGCTGAAAATAGTCACTTTTGGAACAATGTTATTTAAAATAAACATTTTGCTACATTAGACAACTAAGGATGATAATATTAGGAATATGAATATACTAATGATGAGGCTTTGAGGTGATGGGGGATGCAGAGTCGACAGCCATGAAAGAGTTCCTGAAGATGTCTTTGGTGCAAAAAGGTGATTTTTAAAAAAAAAAAATAGTNGGAAGAGGACAGTAAATATAAATGTTTAAAAGAGTACATCAAGAGTTTAAAATAGTGACAAATTTTGTTTGGCAAGGGTATCTCACCTGCGTAAGGTAATAATGTGGGATGAGACTGTAAAGACCACTTAGGTCTAGGGTTTGGAAGAAAAGCAACGATCCTCAAATTAGTAGGTGTAATTCAGTGCTTAGGCAACAGGCTCAATATATCCCACGAAGATTGCATCAACATACAATGGATAGGCTAAAAGTGCTTTCTAAACTAATGAATCTATTATCCTAGATTTTGAATCTGTTCTCTGTGTTAAGTGGATATAAACAATCCTCCTTTCAAATGGTTTTTATAAAAGCTACACAATCTGATAAGCTGAAAATAGTCACTTTTGGAACAATGTTATTTAAAATAAACATTTTGCTACATTAGACAACTAAGGATGATAATATTAGGAATATGAATATACTAATGATGAGGCTTTGAGGTGATGGGGGATGCAGAGTCGACAGCCATGAAAGAGTTCCTGAAGATGTCTTTGGTGCAAAAAGGTGATTTAAAAAAAAAAAAATAGAGTTTTTTATTTATTTCTGAGAGAGAGGGAGAGAGAGAGACCACATGAGCAGGGGAGGGTCAGAGAGAGAGGGAGGTACAGAATCTGAAACAGGCTCCAGGCTCTGAGCTAGCTGTCAGCACAGAGCCTGACGTGAGGCTCCAACCCACGAGCTGTGAGATCATGACCTGAGCTGAAGTTGGACGTTTAACTGACTGAGCCACCAGGCGCTACACAATAAGGTGATTCTATTAAAGCACAGGGCTGTGGCCAGGAGGAGCTGCACTGGGGTTGTGAAGAATGACTGGTTTTATACTATGGAGTTGGGGAGGCCTCCAGAAGGACTTTGATATGCTAAAGGAGACTCCTAAGATACCTGAGGCCTTGCTTTTGTCATGCTAAGGTTATTTTCCCTCTAGCAAGACAGTAACTTTAGGAAAGTAGGAGGTTCCTGGAGAAATGTTATACTCTGTACTTGCCTCAAGTATTTGTCAGTGGTCTGCAGGCTATAAGGAATTTTAATTTTACCTGATGGTTTCCTTCTTGTCTTTGTTCCCCACATCACTATGGAAGGGAGGGTGATATTAGAGGCTCCAGGAAACAGTCTATTGGTTACTGGAGATTATGCCATTGATAAGATTGCCTTTTACTTGTAATTCCTTGAGACATTTGTAAACTGATGGAGACTCTTGTCCTACATGACTATGATCTCTATCAGCCAACCATTTGTTTTCTTTCCTTTCCTTTGTTCTTGGGCAGCCAGGAGTGCTTGAGGAATATTACACATATCGCACACACATATCTCACTTGGGGGTGGGAGTGTGCCAACTTTTATTTGGCCCTGCTTGCCTTATGGTCCCTCATCACTAAGACATAATATCTCTTCAACTAACAGGTAACTTGAAGAAATACCAAAAGCTATCTTGGTAAAGATTTGGTTGTTTGCCCTTAAATCATTGCTAGGATTGTTTATATACTACCAAAAAAAAAAAAAAAAAAAAAAAAAGCCTTTCCATAGCTTGGATCTGACAGCAATAGCTGGTTACCATCTGTAGTGTAATATATATTAAATATTGGTCATCTCTCAAATTGGAACATGAGATAGTTATTGGGCTAGGAGAAACCTAAAAACTGAAGATGTGGAGCCTGAAAGTAAAACCAAAGATGGCACTCAATGGACTGGAGCACAGATCTGGGCAGATAACTAAATGTTGAAACAACAATAGCAAATAGGGAGTAGGGCATTTTGAAATTCATGTAGGGTGATAGAGCACACCCAGAAAAAAAGGTAGCAGATCCCTGCACCACACATCACCACCTCCAAGTCTCTGGTGATGTTGGAAAGAAAGGCAGAAAGAAATGGCAGATAAAATTAAATTTCCTTTTAACCTGCAGCCCTGACAAATAACTTGAGGCTGGCAGAGTAAAACATGTCTACAGGAACTCCCTACTGCCTTAATGTTAATGCTTTGCTGGAGGGAAAAACAACTTTAGCTTGAAAATAGGTAGGCCTCCAGTCTCCTGTGAGTCTTCTTTAGCATATGAAAATACCTTTGGAAGTTTTCCCCCAACTCCCAAGTATATAATCAATATCTCCTCAGTGTCCCCTGCAGTAGTTCCTGTCCAGGGGTCCTCTTCCTTTACTTTAATAAAATCACAATTTTGCACCAAAGACGTCTTCAAGAATTCTTTCTTGGCTATGGGCTCTGAACCGCCACCGTTCCAAAACCCCCTCATCTGGGATTGTGGATAAAACCAATTAGTTAAAAAAAGGCAAAACAGAAAACAAACCAAAAAAAAAAGAGAAAATAAAGTTTCATCCAGGTCTACGGAAATGTTATATAGTTGACCAGAAGAAGACCTTGGGGAAGAAGACAGTAGCAGAACTAGTAAAAGTAGAACCTGATAGAATGTCTAACATACCTTTTCCTTAGCTCTAGCTCCTCCCCTTTGCAGATGAGCTATACAATCTCTCTGCAGATTTAAAGTTCTAGATATGCTGGGGCACCTGGATGGCTCAGTCAGTTAAGGGTCTGACTTCGGCTCAGGTCATGATCTCACGCACAGTTTCTGAGTTCAGCCCAATGCCTGGAGCCTGCTGTGGATTCTGTGTGTGTGTCTCTCTCTCTCTGCCCCTCCCCAGCTCACTCACTTGCTCACTCGCTTGCTCACGTGCTCCCTCTCTCTCAGAAATATATACATATATAAAAAATAAAGTTCTAGATATGCTATACAGAATTCCAAGACCTGGAATATTGAAACAGTCTAAATTATAAGGATGCATATTTTTAGTACATTTGATTTTGTTAGAAATTAGGAAGATGAACTGTAAAGCTGATTTTTTAAAAGTGTATTAATTTGTACATTTTTCAAAATTCAATCTTAAGAAACCTTAGGCTCAAAAGATATTAATTTTCTAAGAACAGATCTTTGTTCAAATGCTCTTTAGAATTACTATAGAATTAACTTTTCTCCTGTAGCTTCATAATTAAGATGTCAAAGTTCCCAAGATGTCCCATAGTGAAGAAACCTCTTTTAACTTTGAGTTAAAGAAGCCTACTTCCACAGAAGGTTTTTGTTGGTTTCTATGAAAACAAACCTAGTAATGCCCCCCTTTAGTCCTAGACGAGAATGCTTAAACCATAGTTTCTCAACGTTGGGACTGTTGAGATGTTAGACCTGTATTTGTTTCCTGTTGCTACATAATAACAAATAAGGCAACTTAAAGGCAACACCCATTTATTAACATGCAGTTCTGTAGGTCAGAAGCCCAACAAAGCCTGGATGAGTTGTTTCTCTACTCTGGCCTGGGCTGAGTTCTCTCCTACAGGCTTCATGTCCTTTTCCAAGCTCATTCTTGTTATGGGAAGATTTCAGTTTCTTGTGATATTGAGATTGAATACCCTGTTCTCTTGCTGGAAGAACTCCTCTCAGTTCTGAGAGGCTGCTCACAGATCCTTGAACACAGGCCCCTGAATTTTAGCAACAGAGAAAATCCCTTATACGTTTTCTTTTTCTGTGACGATCAGGAGAAAACTCTCTGCTTTTCAAGGATTCTATGATTAGCTACTTGATTATCTCTCTATCTTAAAGTCAGCCAGGCCATATAACTGAATCACTGACATGAAATCTCATCTATTCACAGTTCTGGTGTGTATGCAGGGATGGGATGACCTGTCTTAAGGGACATCTAGAATCCTGCCTACCACAGGGCGGGGTAACTCTTTGTTGTGGGTGCTCTTCTATGCTTTGTGGAATATTTAGCAGAATCTGTGGCCTCTACTCACTAGACAACACTTACGCCCTCCACCCCAGTTGTCATAATCAACAATGTCTCAAGACCTTGCAAAATGTGCACTAGGAGGCTAAATTGTCCCTGGTTACAAACCACCAGTGAAAAAGCCCTATTCTGTACCTCTGTGAAAAATTATCCATAGTTCTATTTTTTTATAGCCCAATAAAGTACAGATCTTGTTAATACAATTTATTAATGCGGTGCTGATTTTTAAGTGCGTTCCCTAGCCACCATCTGTATAATAAGCATCCTACTCATGGTACCACAGCATTTGGTTAGCTTTGCTAGCTAACCACTGTGATAACCCAGTCTTAAAAACTTAGATAGAAGGCAGAGGAGTGGGAACCTCAAATATTGAGAGAACTCATTAGTAAAAGTCATTGCTTACAGTGTATTGACTTTTAAGTTCTAGTTTCCCTTCAATCTGGTATGAATCTGCTACCTATGGAAATTTTTCTACCCTCTTCAGATTTATTTATATCTTCAACATGGCGCATTTTCAGGGTTGTAAGTTTCACAGTTTTACAACTAACTCTGTAAAATGGAAGTATCTTTTATTACTTCTAAAAAGTATCTTTTGTGAGTTTCTGGGGACAGCCTCTTCAAGTGTTCTCAGATTGCTAAAAACTTTCATGTCCGTTCTCTCATAATAGTTTTGAATTTATGGATTTTATAATATTCCTTCTTGACTTTTATTTCTCCAGGTTGAAGGATTCCAATTTTTTAAAATCTCTACTTATATAGTAACATTTTTTGGTTCCATAATTCATGAGGCCTCAAGCTTCTGTGAGGAGAGGATAGGTTGCATTTTGGGTTTTTTTGAAGCCTTGCTATCAGTAGTATGGAGAGAAAGGGTATGAACTGACATTGGGAAAGCAGATTACTAACTGGTTATGTGACTGGAGACTACTTAAAATTGAGTCCTTACTGTCCTTATGCTAATCTAGGAATTAGTTATCTATAAGTTGTTTTTTTTTTTAAAAAAAACTATAACTTATGCAAAGGACTAATATTTTTACTTCCTACTTAGCTTATATATATATGAATATATTCATTTGTTTCAAAAATAATGTGTTGGAAACTAGCTTATGGTAATGCTGAGGAGAAGTTGATACACACATACATACACACACACACGCACACACACACACACACACACGGTAGGCTGGCCCTGGTCCTCATTGGTTTAGTAATTTTTACACTCACATGAAGATGAGGGAAAGGAAGACAAAGATGCTAATTGATGTCCCTGCTGACGGGTAGAAAAACCACAGTTTTGGAAGCTACCACACAGGACTAGTCACAAATGATAATTTCCAATTCTGTCTCTTCAAAATTTAACAAGAACTAGCAAACAATTGATGAGTAGTTTGTATCTGTAATCATCTTCTGGAGAGACTTTACAAATTACAGGTATCGAGGACACACCCATAAGATAATCTGGATTCATTAAGTTTCTAGTGGGGACTACTTTCTGAATGTTCAGAAAGGGCCACAGATGAGTTTGAAGCATAATTCGAGTCTATAAGGTATGGCTGTGTGGCCAGTGAATTATGGCTATGTATCGCATCATTCATTGACCAATTGGGTATCACTGCCTTAATTTTTTTTTACATTGTATGGACTTTTCTCAATGTGTTAATTTCTTGCCTGAGGTGGTTTCCAGAAATGCATGTAATATTTCATGTCTGGATATATCATTTTACAGAAGAGTAGAATATTATTCTATTTTGTGTTCAACATTGCTTAAGGATTCTCAACTTCAGCATATTGTGATATCTTCAAGGCAAAGCTCACAGTAATTAATCCTGTAATATGGCTGATTACTAGAGAAATTAAAAATGAAGTAATTTTTTATATCTAATATAGTTATCTGTATATTCTGTCCTATGAAGTTCATGTGTTTCATGTGTTTCTCCTCCATCCATGTATTTAACTTCTGATTGCCTTTACATTTTGTTACTCATATGCCAATTCATTCTCCACAAACTTAGTGACATCTACAAATCTAGCAAGTTTACTAATTACTTTAGAAATCTTATTAAACTCATAAATTATTATGGCCTCAAGCAATGTTTAGAAACCCTTCCACTCATAGCTTTCCATCTATTTTTAGTCTATGTTCATTGGCTTTATGGACAAATAATTGAAAAACTATTTCTTCCTTTTGCCTAATCCTTTAATTTTTCAACACTGCATTTAACTTTTTCAAAAAATTTTGACTGTCATCAGTCTTCTTTTCCAATTGTAAAAATAAACCAAAACACTGTTCAATTAACCAAAATGATCTTCACTTAAAGAAGTTTTGCTATTCCATACAAAACTTTCTTTCTTAATACATGCAATTCCACAAATGTCCCTTAATCCTACCTTTTATTGCATCCTAATTGGAAGTAGGTATGTAAATGAGACTAATTGGGCTATAATTCATAGTTATCCCAGGAACCCCTCTCAGGAATAAAGTCAACTGGTATTCTTGAGGAAACTACTTAATTACATGGTTCTATACTTTCATAATTTTACCCTGACATTTTTTTCTTCCAAATTCTTGGTAATTGCTTATTTAGTAGTTCATCTCTGTTTCCTTAAAATGCTGGCTTTTAAGCCAGCTGTGAGTAAGATCGCTATCTGTAAAATCTGTTTTTCATGGTGACCAAAGAATATCCAGCACCATGGTCGATGACCAGAGGCATCTTCCCAGCCCCACCTGCCTACTTTCCTCCAATTTTCTTGGCTGATAGTAGCCCCAGATTGAGGTGGAACCTCTAGATGTGTAAAGAGGCACGTATGCCATTGAGCTTTCTGCTGACCTTTGCAATGGACATTCAGAACTTGATGAGCATCCAGGATTTGATTTGCTTATCAAAAGTGGATAAATGTCACAGTCCTTCCATCTCTAAATCCTGGAGCCCTTAATACCCACTGCAAATGCAACCCTTACTGTTTCTTTGCCGCCCTCTAGTCTTGTTTTGTAGATTTTGAAATTCACCATTTTCTCTGGAGACTAGAGATCAGGCTCTAGAATTGAATAGAAACTTGTTTAGATTTGAGCTTTTGTAGTCTTCCAGAAGAGATGTATGTGATGCCCTCATTATAGTGATGGACAGCGTCCTAGAAAGTTAAGAATTCTCAGGTTGGTAAACTTTGCATCTGTTTTAAGAAGAGAAGTAAGGCTGTTTGCCTGTGACCGTTTGCCAAAGGCACTAAATATCATTTATTTTTACAAAGGTTTTCAAGGCAAGAATAGTTTAGAATTTTCTTTTTTAAATATACAAAGTATCTGCTGTATTTTCTAGGATGATGATGAATCGTTTCCAAAAATATATATATATACATTTGAACTGAAATGTATCATGCTTGAAAAAAGCCTAAAGGCAATTAAGTTTAGATATTTGAAATTACCAAGTGTTGTGTGCTAACATATCATCAACTGATATATATATGTTATGTTAAAAATGTAAATATTAGTAAAATATTCTTTCTCACACAGGGATTCTCTTTCAACTTCTAGGAATATTGTATTTGCTTTGACAGTTAAAATCAGGACTCGTAAAATTAAGTTGACTAGCACAGCCCCAGATAAGACTGATAAAATTAATTTATAGAGATGAGACTCACAGAAGTGAGGTGGAAATGTCACTGTCCAAATATTAAATATTTGAATTCTGTCATTAAGCAAAATATAGTAAAGTCTTCAATGCCTTTCTAATCTACTTATGCTATTTCATCACAGAATACCATATTTGAATAGCAGATAGAATGAAAACACATTGAGAAAGAACAAAGGGGTCATTAAAATACATGTAAAAATGGGAAGTAGGCTATAAAAATTTATTTAAATATCTGAATTCAGAATTGGGAGCTTTTCTTCTATGTAGTATTTTGGTTTATGCAGCTGTTTTTATTAGACCAACTTTTTCAGTTCACAAATGTACATATCTTAGGCATAGTGTGGGCAGGTTGTTGTTTTTTTTATGGGATAACTCCTCTAGGAAATGAAAAAATTTAGTGTGGAATGAGCTTATAAACAAGTATAACATATTGAGGTGACTGCTACAGGTTTGGAAGGAAGTCTATATTAAAAGAAACGGTGTGAGCTTTGTGTGACAATGAAATAATTTTGAATCCCTGTTCTGCCACCAACAAGTGGTATGAACTTGTCATGGCATTTAAACAACAGTATTTTGAGAGGTTTATCTGCAAAATGAAGATAAAAGTTCGCAGAGGGGTGAAAAGGCTTACACAGGAGATGACATTTGTAAAGTACATAGTGAGTGCCCGGCACATAGTAGGCATTCAATAAATGATTGCTGTGTTCAATAGCAAAATGATTTTTCTCAACATGAATGTGTGGGAAGGAATATTAGATTATTATGATAATGTTATATAATAACATATTATTGGAACTTAACCTCAGAGGATGGATTTTATATGCTGCATCATCAAAAACATTAATTTGCTCTAAAGTTATATTTGTCCCTGGCCCTATAACTCTTACCAAAAAAAAAAAAGGGTACAGCATAAAGAAAATAAAACTATGCCATCATGTTCATTTAAAACTTTCAGTTAAACATTGAAGGATGAGAAAATGGATGAATAAGCAGGAAGATATGGACCAAGACTTCCAGCTAGAAGAGCAGTAAACATAGTATGTTTGGGGGCCAGTAAAGAGGCAAGATGACTGTACTTATCTATACATATTCCTGAGGCAGCTGAAGAATAGGGTGGCTGGTGGGTAGATGTGAGAGAGGACTTCCTATCACACAATCTTTTGTACCTTTTGAATTCTTTGCCTTAGGACTATTATTATGTATTGAAAAATAAACACTTTTAAAGGAAGAAAAAGATAATAGACATCAAAACAGAGTAAGCAAGAACATCTTATTCAAAATACAAAGTGATATTGAATTAACTACTTTTAACATATGTAAGTCCTATCAACCTTGAATCACAAATACTTTAAAATAAACCAATACTGACTTGGTACATTTCTAGAAGTCAGGACAGCTTCAACTATGTTTTAACAGCTTTCCTGAAAGTATCTCTTGATGTATCCAATAAGTTACCAGAAAGAAATTAACAGAGGTTGAAGATAGAAAAATATAGTTAATTTCCAGGCTGAGAATAGGGCAGTTAAGTGACTTCAGCCCTGCCACTTTGAATGCCTCCAGCCCTATCCAAGGTTTCCTGCTGGGACCTTGTTTCATCTATTTCCACAAATGCATAGAGAGAAACAAGAATGAAAAATGACTCGTTCCTGACCCTTATTTCCACTTTCTAATGTAAGTTTGCTGTGAGAGTACTTGGGTGTGCTTACATTACTACAGAGTCATTTGTCAAGTACATAATTACTAAGTGTCTATTGAGATGCCCAGGACTAAGACAGGAGATACACAGCGTCCGGAAAAATGCAGAATGCTTTCTTTACCTTTGGTAAATTGGTGTATTGGGCCAAAGGAAATGTATATTGTATATTGGTAGGTAGAAATAGAGGGCATTCAGTGAGATAGAAGACCTAGAACGAGAAGAGCACATGACTAAAGGCACTGGTAGAGGGGCTGGTTGTACAAGGGGAAAAAGGGTGTTACTCTGGGAAGGCTCAAGTCTTTCTGGAAAAAGAGCTGCCTTAGTTGAGAGTTCCTTGCCAAGGATGAGTAAAAGAAATGAAAAGAAAAGATGCAATCTTCCGATGGAAGAGAGAGCTCTGATAGACCGTTGAACTTTGAACTAAGTAAATATTTAAGACATACATTTATAAATAAGAAAAGACAGATGTTCAATTAGCAAACTATCCATCATTATTCAGGATAGAACAATGAGTGTTAGAAGACAAAGTTTGGGTCAAACATAATTTATTCAGCTGAAAGTACTGAGTGAATTTGTGCCAGAGACACATCAAATGCAAATGTTGGACTCCTTTACCTTTCACAACCTCTCTGTCCTTCTAGGTAGACAGAGTGGTTTTGAATGTTCTGGATTTTGAAACGGGAAGGTTGTCCACCTGACACAGTTTAGATGAGCTGAACAAAGATCTCAGACTCAGAGGCATCAACTCCACTGAACTCTCACGGGGAGATGGGCTAATATCAAAGAAAAGTCCCTGAAGGACAGAAAGGAGAGGTACAAGTAGTTCCTTGCCCATGTAATTGTGGGGAGAATTCATTCACACAGTCAAAGAGTGGTTATTCCTTGGGCTTCTATGCACCTGTCTGGCACTGACCAGCGAAGGTCCTTGATCTTCTGAAGCTGCTACAGACTGTTAAATCACTGCACTGGAATTCCTACCTAAAATGCCACGGACTTGGAGGGCTTACTCTCAAATCCAAGCTTTTGGAACTCAATTTTTGTTTCTTAAAATTGCTGCCTTTGAGATGAATATTAAGTGTGTTTTGAAATTCAACAGATAAGCATTGTGTTTCTAGTCTGAACTTTTTCCGGCAGGCAAGGTGGAAAACCAGAATTTCCCAGACTGCAAGGTTATCACGTTAATGTATATACATATATAAGCAAACACATTTTATTTATGCATCTAAACACCAATAGCAAATGTGTTTGTTTTATATATCATAAATATGCTACATCTATTGTTTCCTGACACACCATTTCTAATTGCTCCTTTGTAAGTAAAAGTGTTCAATCAGTTTTGAAACACACTGTTTCTCTTAGTAAGTGATAACATTTCATACAGTAATATATTTTATGTAGAACCCTAAAATATATATAAGTAGAACATTCTAAAAATATTTGACCATGGAACCCATTTCTCTTTCGATTTTTTTTTTTTCCTCATGAACGCTGAGGAACGCTGTATAGGAAATGTTGCTGGATGGCATAGAAATCGGCTTTTTAAGTGAGCTTTTAATTCTTCCGTTTTCTACCTTCACCTATGCTCTGAGAGGGCAGAAACACTCTTATTTATCCTGTATTCTCAACATCTGACATGTTATAAATTATAGTTGGGCTTAAACCTCTTTTGTTCAAAATTTCCTAATAAATTGGGTGTTTTTCCTGTTAAATACATCAACATTCATTCTTTGCTAAAATACTGTACAGGTTTGAAATTTTGCTTTTATTGTTATTGCCATATTAGTCCAGCTTTCAATAAAGATGTAGGAGAATAAGTAAAACATGTTTTAAAAGTCTGTAACTGCTTAGTTAGTGACTGTTTTTTATGATCTTGGGATGGGTAGGATTCTTGTGTGGCTATGATGTGAAACTCAGAATTGGAAAGGGACACATGACAGATTTGATGACATTTAGACTTAAACTCTCTATTAAAAATCATAAAGACAAGGGGCGCCTGGGTGGCTCAGTTGGTTAAGCGTCCGACTTCCGCTCAGGTCATGATCTCACAGTTTGTGGGTTCGAGCCCTGCGTCGGGCTCTGTGCTGACAGCTAGCTCAGAGCCTGGAGACTGCTTCACATTCTGTATCTCCCTCTCTCTCTGACCCTCCCCTGCTCACGCTGTCTCTCTCTCTCTCTCAGAAATAAATTAAAAAAAATTTTTTTTAAAAATCATAAAGATGAAAAGCAAACAAGATAAAAATAATTTGAGGATCTTTTCAAAATGCATTAGCTTCTATATTTCAATAAGAAATCAATAATTTGTTAGAAATCAAAATGGCATGAACAGGTAACTATTAAAAGAAATAAAAACAATATATATCATTTAAAAATCTCTAATGGTCAAATAAATGCAAAGTTAATTCATTTTTGCCTGTTAGATAATGATCAATTTTGTTCATTTTTATCAGTTAGAAAGGATTGATTGTATACTATTGGTACATCTTTATTTTTATTTTTTTAAAGCTTTATTTCTAGGAGAGAGAGAGAGAGAGAGACAGAGTGAGCAGGGGAGGGTCAGAGAGAGAGGGAGTCACAGACTCTGAAACAGGCTCCAGGCTCTGAGCTGGCAGTCAGCACAGAGCCGGACGCGGGGCTCGAACCCACGAACCGTGAGATCATGACCTAAGCAAAAGTCGGACGCTTAACCGACTAAGCCACCCCCGCGCCCCTATTGGTACATCTTTAATTTGATATCTATCCTGAAGGCGATTTGGAAATATTTAACATATGCATTTCCTCTTACCCAGCAATCTCCGTTCTAGATGTTTATAGGAAGACAAAAGAAACAAAGATATGTTGTGATGACCAACATAGAAATGAGTTTTAGAGAAAAAGTATATGGGAATGGTTAAATATCAAGTATATTCTCACCAGTACTGATAAAGTTGATCTCTGTATTTCCATGCAAAAAATAAATAATTGATTTGTATGCATGAGTGTGGTGGGGGTGCGGGAAGAGCCAGGCAGTCTAGAGTTATTGGACACTAATCTGTTGGTAGCTGAAGTGGAGTAATACAGACAGACAATGTGAGAGAAGACATTCACACTCCATATTACATGATTCTTAAAAAATTTCCTTTTCTCTAATGAGTTTGTATAGCTTTGTAACTTAAGGAGTTATTTCAACTGAAACATTTCTGTATATAAATGCTACATTTTGGTGGCAGGAGAATATTAAAAGTAAGATTAAGTTAAACATGGAATTTAATCACTACTGTGAATAGGTAACCATTCTTTCTGTATCATACTAAATTAAGTAGTCCTGTTACTAACCCAAACTTGTTAAAATGTTTACAACACTTGCTTCAGTTGTATGTATATATGCACTATTTCTCAGCTGTTGTGAAAGCAGGGTGTGAGATTTGAATTTAAATAGATGAATTGTATAAATTTAAGATACAAGTGATAAAGACAGTGCAGCTGACAGTATCAGAATTACAAATAGCAAGTATAATTCATACTGATATTAGAGAGGAGCCTGGGTGGCCCAGTTGGTTAAGCATCAGACTTCGATCAGGTCATGATCTTGTGGTTTGTGGGTTCGAGACCCACACTGGGCTCTGTGCTAACAGCTCAGAGCCTGGAGCCTGTCTCAGATTCTGTGTCTCCTTCTCTCTCTGCCCCTCCCCTGCTCATGCTTTGTCTCCCTCTCTCTTTCTCTCAAAACTAAATAAACATTTAAAAATGATCATAATAATTCATACTGACATTTAAAATATAAATTATTGAGACAAAATCAATAAAAATAGTTATATTGGAAAAGAGCAAAATCAATGTAATTACTCAATGTATGTGTCTTTTAAAAAAAATAAATGAGAGATTTGACACTACGTCTATGAATCATATAAAGTCTTAGTAATAAAGCCTATTTAGAAAGGATATTAAGGAGCACCTTGGTGGCTCAGTCGGTTAAGCATCTGACTTCAGCTCAGGTCATGATCTCACAGTTCATGAGTTTGAGTCCCACGTTGGGCTCTGTGATAACAACTCAGAGCCTGGAGTCTGCTTCCAATTCTGTGGTTCCCCCTCTCTCTGTCCCTCCCCCCTCTCAAAAAAATTAAAAAGTATTTAAAAACATATTATTTTTTCAATATTATGTAATTTTCTGGATTGTTTTTCAGGCCTTTAAAAAGATAACAGGGGCTTCTAGGTGGCTCAGTTGGTTAATCATCCAACTCTTGATTTCAGCTCAGGTCATAATCTTACAATCATAAGAGTTCCACATCAGACTCTGAACTGACAGTCAGCCTGCTTGGGATTCTCTCTTTCCCCTTTCCCCTCTCTCAGCTTCCCCCACCCCTCAAAAATAACCTTATGGGGCACATGGGTGGCTCAGTTGGTTGAGTGTCTGACTTTGGCTCTGGTCATGATCTCACAGTTTGAGTTAGAGCCCGTGCATGTCAGGCTTGCTGCTGTCAGCTGAGAGCCCACTTCAGATACTCTGACCTCCCTCTCCCATCCCTCCCCTACTTGCATTCTCTCTCTCTCTCAAAAATAAACATGAAAAAAAGTAAACTTAAAATTTAAAACCAAGATAGAGAAAAATAAACCATTTCTGTGTTGCATGATTTAGGCCTCCTAAAAAGTTAACAGAATGCTGGAAACCTGATCAGTGCATATTTTTGTCTCATTATATATGTAATCCTGTTGAAAGAGATATGCACCTGGCATATAGACATGGCTACTATATAGCAATATCATATATGTCTTGACTTGGAGTTCAACCCTCAAACTTCAGAAAAATAATCAACGGACATCACAGTAGGTGGATACCTGTTCTTGAAATTGTGAGTAAGCACTCTACAATACACTGTGGTCTTTTATATTTGTTTCAAGTACAGATGGTTTTTTTTTTTTTTAAAGTAAAGTAGCTACAGAAAAACAAAACAAAACAAGAAAAAACCTGCCTTAGAGTAAATGCTCTAAGGTAGTATTCATGCAACAAGTTTAGAAGCCAGGTGGGAATGCCCACAAATCCATTTGAAAACCACTACACCCCAGTGGAAGACTTTTCAGTATTTGCAGGGGAGAGCAGAAGAATGGGGGAAGAATGGAGGGTGTTTAGGCAAACAGCTGGGCCAGAAGACCGGGAAGGTGAGCTTTTCAGTTCTGGAGGTTTAATTTGGTTGTTGGAATGCTCCCCAGGAAGTGCAGCTGGGGCACGGGGGTGAAGAAGGTGAGCCTTACAAATGTTAACATCCAAGACAAATTGATCAGTGAATCCAGATCAAAACACACAAGGTACCTAATCTAGCAGGTGCAGTTTTGGTGACTGTAGTCTGTACCATGATGATGGTTCAGAGTCTGGCCAGTGACAGGATTTGGCTTCTCTGTTGCTCTCTAAATAAGACCTCCTGCAAACAAGGAGATGTAGCAACAAGAAGAGACCCCAACCTGTCAGGAGGAGGGGGTTCAAGATGCCTGCAGTTCAGGACTCTGCACAGGCCTCAGACCCTGTGGGGAACTGAGGGGAGAGTGAGGAAGACAAAGCAGGTAGAAGTTAGAAATCCCAGGGAAGCCTGGGGCTCCAGGGAATTCATGCTCAGTCCTGCCTTGAGGATTCCTGGTGAATTCTCCAGTAGGTTGGTGGACTGGTCTCCCAGTCCACTTCAGGTAATGCCATTACGAGCAGTGTTTATAGCTTTTTCAAGATGGTACAAAAGCCCCAGTAACTAAAATGGCAGAACCGAGATTCTTTAAGTTTCTTCCTCAAATGGTTTTGCAAGTGTAGAAACCTACTAAGCCATGAATTGATTTATTCAATTACCAGTGATGTTCTTTTAATGTTTAATATCTGCTGAATGATAAAGCAAGGAAAACCATCTTTAAACTCAGATACTGTGAATGAGAACTATTTTTTCCTACCAAGCAACAAGCTGGATAGTCTTCATCCCGGGGAAATGGCATCAGTGATAGGTACGAAGAATGAACAAGGGGCCATGACAGAGCCATGAGAGGTGACAGTTTTTAAGTGTTTTCTCAGAATTACACATTCTGTGTGCAAAAAGATGAAAAATTAGATGTTGAATTTATCGTCTTAAGGCAGAAATAATCAAATGACTGGAGGCTATTCTAAGTGCAACCAGCATAGGTGAAGCTGTGTTTACATTAATGTGAATTAACTCATTTTTGGGATATATTTCTAAATCTAATTGGTGTATACTTATTTATACTATTTATATAGTGTATATATTTTAAATATATTTATACAAAACATATCTAATATATATGAATAAATAATAAATAGATATGTGTAGGGTTTTTTTTTCTCAATAAGGGAATGATTGCATGTTTGACTCCTCCAAAAAACCCTTTGCAGTAACAGTAAAGAAATAAGATAGGGCAAAAGCCACAAGGGTGAGGAGCACTGAAAGTTGTAAGCAGATGTTGAAGTTTCAATACATTTATGAAAGATCAAAATACAAAGGAAGCACATGTTCAAAGCAAAGAAACTTGTAGTTTAGGACACAGGAAGTTTACAGTTGAACTTAGAAAAGATCCCAGGCTTGGGGCATCTGGGTGGCTCAGTCAGTTAAGCATCTGACTCGGTAACAGCTGAGGTCATGATCTCATGGTTTGTGGGTTCGAGCCCCACATCGGACTCCATGCTGACAGTGCAGAGCCTGCTTGGGATTCTCTCTCTCTCTCTCTCTCTCTCTCTCTCTCTCTTTCCCTCTCCTTCTCCCTCTCCCTCTCCCTCTCTGCCCTTCCCCCACTCATTCTCCCTGTCACTCACTCAAAAATAAGTAAACTTAAAAAAAAAAATCCCAGGCTCACAAGAAGTTTAGGATTAAGAAAGACTGCTTATGTGACTTTAGTTTTTCTTAGGTGAACCGTGAGTGAACCCTGAAATCATAGTCTTATATTTCAGTTTCATTCCTTCATGGATACAACTGATCACGGGTTGAGTCTCTAAGGTCGGGGTCCTGGGTCTTCACAACTTTCATTTTAGACCTTCAAAATGTGCATTCAAAATGAAGCCAAACCCAGAACTATCAACTACATGGAACAATTGGAGGAAAAACTTGCATTCAAGATATGAGAACAGAATACTATGAAAAATGATCTCTTATAGACTGTGAAGAAGCATTGGAATTTGCAAATATGACTGGGATTTTTTAAATGGTAGGAAACGAAAATGAGGAAGGACAGCTCTTTACTGAAAAATGACATCTAGGTGTCAGCTCTGCTGACAGCTCAGAGCCTGGAGCCTGGCTTCAGATTCTGTGATTCCTCTCTCTGCCCCTCCTCTCCTTGTGTTCTGTTTCTCTCTCTCTCTCTCTCTCTCTCTCACAAATAAATGAACATTAAAAAAAATTTTTTTAAAGACATCTAATAAAAGAAGAAAGGAAAATAGCATTAGAAAATCTGTTTTGTAATGTATAATTACTGATTCACGTCAAAGATCATCAGTGCATGCCAGGATCATTTGGTGCCCGTTGGGCTCTGTTTGAATATTTTGTTATTTGACAGTGTGTCATTCTACAGATCATTTGCTAATTGAAAAGTGGAAAAAGTCCTTTCCAGTAGAAAGGATTACAGTTATTCCTATAAAAAATGACCATACTTGGCATCATGAATAGTGAAACAGTTTGAAATTGAGTCTCCTGGTGTAAGTGAATGTGAAGAACACAGCCTCACCTAAGACTCTGGTTTGAATCCTGTGCTACCCAATATGGTAGCCACTAGTCCTATGTGGCTACTGAATATATGAATTGTGGTCTTAGAAGGTATATCAGATTTTGTAGATCTGGTACTCCAATAATTATTAACATATTTCAAATTTTCTGTATTAGTTACATACTGAAATGCATTTTAGATATATTGGGTTGAATAAAGTTTCTTATTAAAAATAATTTTACGGGGCACCTGAGTGGCTCAAGCAGTTAAGCATCCGATTTCTGCTCAGGTCATGATCTCCCAGTTCGGGTTCAAGCCCCGTGTCCAGATCTGTGCTGACAGGTCAGAGCCTGGAGCCTGCCCTTCTCTGCCCTTCCTTCACTCATGCTCTCTGTCTTTCTCTCAAAATAAATATGTTTTTAAGACTATTTAAAAATAATAATTTTATCTCTTTTTTTTCCTTAAGAATGGCTATTAGAATATTTAAACTTATACATGTGGCCAAAATTACATTTTTATGGGACAACACTGCTTTAGATCTCACACCCAGTTTACAAAAAATTCAGGTCACAGAGAATCAGGTTAATAACCCAATAGGAAGCAATTAAGTAAATCCAGATTGTGGAATGTCTATCCTACAGCTGTTGTAAGCTGTCAAAAAAAAAAAAAAACATTGAGACTGCTTTAAGACTAAAGAGCTATAACAAAGGCATTGTGAACATAGATGGGATTGGATTGGATTCAGAAGGGGGGTGAATGGCTATAAGATTTCTGGGAATGAGAAGAAAATTTTGAATATAAATGAAATATTAGATGTCTTGGAATTATTACTACAAAGCATGATAATGATATTGTCGTTATGTTGGAGATTGTTCTGAGCTGCATTCCAAATGACATTGTAGTGACAGGTCTATATCTATGGAATAATGGAGCAAATATATGATGAAGAGATCAAGGATATTGGAAAAAAAATGTGAAAAACTGCTGAATCTAGTTAAATTGTATTTTTGTACATGTAAGTTTTCTTATTAAAAGGCAAGCGTTCAGTTTTAAGTGGGAAAGGATGGCCCCAAAGTTTACATTTTCTATTTCTCTGAGGTATTCTATTTCCTTCCATGTGTATTTCTTACATTGATCAAAAGCATAATACATAATTATGTAATATCAAATAACATGAAAATATTAGCATTCTCTACTGTAAAAATAATTTCTGTGTACATTGATATTGATTCAGTTCCTTCCTTTCTCAACAGTGATCAGTTACAATTGAAACACCAGATGCAAAATGGTGATTATACCAGTCAGAATTCTACCATATCATTAACCCTGTAATTTTTACTCATGTAAATGTAAAATAATAATTGAATAAAATTGGTCTCTACCATGGATATTCATTGTGATTAAAACATCAAATTATGAAAAGAAAAATTACTTGTATAATAACTTGTCATAGATTTCTCCTTCAACCAGGCATCTGAACAGCTTTATAGCAACTTTGCAGAACTGCATTTTAATGCTATGTATCTGTCTTCTTTGACTTACTTTGAAATTTACACTCTCCTTTGTCTTCTTACTAACAGAATAATCTCTAGCAGTTTAAGTGCAGGTCTCACATGAAGAAGATACTAAAATAGAACCCAGCTACCTAAGAAATTGCCAATACACATTAAGTTAGTTATCTTTTTAAATGTTTATTTATAAGAGAGAGGGCGTACGCTCACACAAGCCAGGGAGGGGCAGAGAGAGGAAGATACAGAATCTGAAACAGGCTCCAGGCTCTAAGCTCTGAGCTGTCGGCACAGAGCCTGATAAGGAACTTGAACCCACCAACCATGAGATCATGATCTGAGCTGAACTTGGATGCTCAACCAACTGAGCCACAGAGGTATTCCTATATAACACTAGTTATATGTGATAGACTGTTCACAAATCTCATTAATAATCTGGAATTCAAGTAGCATATAAAATTTTCAGTAACAGGTATACTTTGTCACAAAATGCATATATTTGATAGTTATTTGCATTTAAAATAGATGCCATTGCTATTTGGAAAAATGGTCATAGAAAATACATGTTTTTTTGTTTTTACTAGGCACTGATTTTTGATCAGTGTTACTGATAAGTTGTGAAACTTCTCAAGTGTTAAGGTGTTGGTATTTCTATTTAAATAGGCAACACAGCAAGGTACCTCTTTTTACACCTTTTTCGGTCCTGAGTACCCTGCCGAGACTCAGCCACCATTGATTAATGGGTAAAGCCTCAAAAAGCAGGCCTTAGAAATCAGCACATTGTAAGTTACTGAAACAGGAGTGAAAAATGTTCAAGTTAAAACTAACACAAAAGAGTAAAGAAAGAACTACCAAGAATAGCACTGGTAATTCTGTTGCTTTTTCAAAAGAAACCTTTGTTTTAAAGTATATACATTCATTTGTTGAAATCATTGTATTGCTTCTTTTTCTAGCTCTTAATTCTACTGTTTCTTTTGTAAGAATCTGACCATAATTCTTTTATAATTAGCTTATAATTAAATATCAAGTTTGTTACGTGACAAATGTGAGTAAATAAAACATCACAGTTAATAAAAATTTCAAAGAACTTCTTTGGTACTTGAAATCATAGAAAAAACTATTTAATGGTTTAATGCTGTCAGTAACTTAACTTCATAAGCCAGGAATTTTCTTAGATTTGTGAAACTTCTAAAAATTATGGCATGAATCCATACATTTAATCCATTTGGGTTATTTTAGTTTTGATATGTATTACCAAAAAAGTCCTCTAGATGGCAGTGTTTACCATAGTTAGGAAATATTTTAACTTAAAATTATTCTCAAATGAGACAAATTGTGTATAGGAAAAACTTCAGTCTTCTAGTAGTATTTCTTCAGAATTTTTATTTTGCTCTGAGTAAATGTTTAACCTAATTCAGCAAGATTTTGCTCATTTATTAGGTTATTATTGCAATTTAATTTGCAAATTTCCAGGAACTGTTAAATTGACCCTAGAACTTTAGAATAAACATATATGTGATTTATATCCATTGGAAGAATGAAAATAAGTTCTTGAGACTATGATAACCAGGATGAAAGAAATTTTAGCAACTAATTGGATTTCATTTTCAGGCTTGTATATGGAGTTATAGATACTTTGAACACAGTTATAGATGCTTTACTGGGAATTATAATCCTATAACCAAGGGAGGTTTTCATCTTCTACCTGGAATAATTGTAGTTTAAATTTTTTTCGCCCTGATGAACAACCAAAATTTGTCAGATATATAACAAAATCTAGAGCAGTTGTGTTTTGTCAGAGTACTTGTGGGTGGGGTAAATTTTTTAAAACTGTGAATAATAGAAATGATAACGGCATATAAAATTAACTTACACCAGATAAAATTAACTGACACGCTAGTATAGAACTAGTAAAAACGCCTCACACATACGTAATCTTAAATTTTCTGAAAAAAAAGAATGGACAGAAATGGCCAAGTTCAAGGCCCAAGTGAGTTGAAAGATTTCTTCTATTTCAACTAGTATTTCAGAGATATCATTTGTAATCTATTTTGTCCATCTTCCTGTTGGTTATCAAATGTACTCCAGTGGTATTTTAACTTTTGCTCTGGTGATTTAGAAACTTTAAGTCTAAATTACATCTTAATATAAGAAACACAAATGCTATTCTTCTAAAGTAGCGTTCCTCAACTTTGACACTACTGCCAGTTTGAGCCATGTAATTCTGTGGAGGTGGTGTGGTTGGTGTGTGTGAAAAGGCGAAGGTTAAGGAAGCTGGGGGAAGCTGTTCTGTACATTATAGAATATTTCGCATCTCCGTTGGCCTCCACCTACTAGATACCAATAGAAAACAGTAGCACCCCCTCCCATGAACTTTTTCCTCTCCCACAAGCCCCTTTCCCCATGCTCCAATTGTGACAGTCAGAATGTCTCCAGACACACCCCAAGTTGGAAACCACGGATGTTTGATTTTTATTTTGATGAATTCTCTCTTACAGTTATACAATGCCAATCACGTTAGTGTAGTTCATCAGCCCTTCAGTGGATAAATTAGGAATGGGGTCAAGTAAAATTCCTAAATTGCTGTGGTAAGCTCTTACATTGGGACTCATGGTTACAAGTAATAGCTATTATAAAGGCTACTATAAAGTGTAGCTCTTACATAGTGGCAGAGATATGATTGGATATCGACAATAAACTAGAGCCAGGTAATACACTACCACAGGGGTTCCTCATCTCTGGTTCTTTTGGTGCATCATGTTCTTTTTGCTCTCCCTCAAACTTCCTTTGGTTTTCTGGCCGATGTAATGAAAAACTGATTCTAATTACTCCTGAGTACATAGTTCAGAGTAATTAGATCTTGGTATATCTCTGTTCCGGACTCAGGTTATTTGGTGAAGGGGTTTGCTGGTCAGTCTTAAATTTAATATCTTCATAAATGTAATCGAGTGTTGGCAGAGTGGGATGCATCCATCAACTTCTAGCAGGACGGGAGGAGCCCACACCATGTGAACATGGATGTGCCGCTGACCATGTGGATGGAACATGGTAAAAAAAACATTTCCAAAACAAGAAGACTTGTGAGTTCTGGGGATGACTCCTAGGTGCCCTCACAAGTATTTTATCATCTCCTTGTTGATTCCTTCCATACTCGTCAGTAGCTTGGTACCCTCACATTGCTCAGAAAGTGACTGAGCCCTCCTTTTCTGTCCTGAAAGCATAGGTTCTCCAAAAAGGCTTCTTTCTCACCCCTAGCCCAAAGTAAAACTAAAATTTAGCTGAAGATACCCAGTCTCTGAGGAGGAAAACTAAATCAAGTTAATATGTGTAATGTGTAAATTCCTTGAGTCTTTGAGCACTACTGCCATTAAAAGAGTGCTTGGTAACAGAATTAATCCCGGTGGTAAAATGGTAGGTATAATCCTTTCTCCAGTGTTTTTGTCTTTTATTTTATTTTATTTTTCCGTGTGTCATGATACTCCTTAAGATTCCTCTTAGGTCTTTGTTATGTAAGGTGTGGTCCACACACCAATATCAGGATCCCCTGGGAACTTGGTAGAAATGCAGAGCTTCATCTCCTACTAGACAACTAATATATCAGAACCTGCCTTTTAATTTAACAAGATATATGGATAATTAGTATTCATATTAAGCTTGAGAAGCACAGAATCAGATTAATTCTTATTTAAATCACAAAGTCAATTTTACTATAATATTAGGCTTAAAACAATAAACTCAGCAAACCTGGACTAATATGAAAATTAAAAACAACTAGATTGCTGGCATATTTATTTATGAATATTATCAAGAACTTGCTAGTGAGCATTTGAACTATTAAGATTAATGTCACAAGCAAAAATATTTAAACCTAAAATATGAAGGACAGATATTGTCATGGTTTTTAGCAAAGTAGAAAGAACTCACAGGCTAGTATGCTCACTGTAAAAAAAAAATTAGTAAGAGTCTTTAGTTGAATTATGCTTGAGATATTTGAATACTTCTACACTGAGCATATAGGAGTTTTTTTTAAAACTATAGTATTTTCTTGTATAGTGTGGTTTTTAAATAGATTTTTAAATGAACTCATGAATAGATTAATGACACTAAATTTGTCCCATAGGAGTTTAACAATTTTATGTAATCCTCACTTTATACTCCTAATTGCAATATTTACATGAAGTGTCACTTGGTCATTAGGATCTACTTATCTGTTACGATATACCAAAAAGTCAGCCTCGTTCGATGGTGAGTGAGAGGCAAATATTACTAAAAAATAACCCCATTACACTCCATTATAGCTGTTAAAGATACCTCTATTGGTATAATTATTACTCCCAGAAATTAACAAATAAATTTGCAATTAGGTCATAGATACACTGACATTGCTCTCAAACATGGTGCATTTATTCTCCAAAATCAATACATTGCATGAATATTTTTGTGACTTAAATGTTTATGATCTTTTTGAAATTATTTATGTGAGATGCATTTACTGCTCTTTCTGATATTTCACAAGTGACATTTTTCCAAAGAAAAATTTTACAATTAGGCTTTCTTATAAGCTCCATGTAATGTGTCTTGTAGCATACTATTTTAAAAAATAAATCACTTATGTGTCCTGGCTTGCTTTAAAGCAGATCAACCCCATTCTATAAAGCCAAGAAGTTTCTTTGAAGCTCTTTTAATCCTTTCTGAAAATTCACCAATCTTCTAGCTGGAGCACAGTAAATTCATAGGCATAGGACTGTAAAGATGATGTGCATTTTAGAACCTTTTAAGGAATGTATTAGTATACACTGCAGAATCAGTTTGTCATTTAAGAAAAAATTAAAGAATTATATGTATACCCACAATTTTTGTCAGCAGAGTGGTATTGACTTAAGTCCCAGCCAAAGTATACCAGTATCTTTTAAAGGCTGTGCAATCCTTATATCCATCACTTGGGTCTTATCAGTGATATGGAGCTAAGCCAGAGCTGCAGGAGTCAGTGGAATATGCATCGTCTCCCTGACTCATCCTAATTCAATTAGAGGGGACTGTGGGTTGAATTTGGTTCCTGAGAGGAGATTATAAGAGAAAAATGAGGCTTATCCATTTTGCCCTATATTAAGTCTATTTATGTGCACATTATGTAACAAATAGTGCTCCTAGAAGAATATCATGTGAGTTTGCCTTTAGAAAAAAAAAAAAATAGGAAAGATTTATAAGCAGGAAGTTTTGGGGGGTGGGGTGGCTAGGATATAGAATGAGTTACCAGAATGATGTTTCAAGTAATGTGAAGTTTTGTTTTTAACAACATACTCTTATTGACAAAGTACTGAAACAATAAAAAAAAAAAAAAAACTTGTGCTATATTTTAACTTGAGAAAGTCCTAATATCTAAGAAAATCATTTTCCCAACTATCCTTGGGCAAACACTGTTGTGCTTGAACCAGGTTTTTGTCTTGAGAATTTTCCTATCTCTATCTCTAAGTGAAAATAGAGGTACTTCCAAATGCGCATGCTCTTTTTGCATCTCTGGACATTTATATAAGTAAGAATTGTGAATAGATCATACTTGATATTCTAATCAAACAGTTTTTACCCACAAAAATGAATGATACACAGGAAGTAGAAAGCTTTGTATGTTATATTTCACTTGAAAGTACATGACTTAGAGTGATCAATTTAAAAACATATGTTCTCTCTTTACTAGCTTAAAACCATGTTTTCATGTTTTCCTGAGTGATTACCTCAGCCCCACCTATGAGAGGGGAAAGGCTTTGTTCTGAAAGCTGTGTCTCTATATAACCTTAAGTTTTAGAAAAACAATAATGAAATTTGAAAATTAAATATTTTCTTTATATAGTAGTCATGATAAAATAGTGGCACTGGAAAATGTCAGTTAATACTGTAATAACTGTTAGAGCTACAAACCTGACATCTATAATCGTTGTCAGTCATAAAAATATAGCAAATTGGGGTAAATTTAGTTCAGTCATTCAAACAGAATGAAGCTTCTTGTCACCTGCTTGCCTTTGTGATTTGATTACCTTGGACTAGGCTTTCCTTAAAGGAAAAGGAAAAAAAAAAAGTATTCAAAGGGAAGAGCTAATAGTGAAGCAAAACAATTATTCAAGAAGCTTACTACACTTTACCAGTTTGCACAGCCTTAAAAGGTGTTAATTTTCTTTTTGTGGTGTTAAAATTCTGCATTGTCATTTTCTAAACAGTGATAATACAAATACCCCTTAGTATTCGTCACACAATTTTCCCCCAGCAGTACGGTACAACAGTCTAGCCTCTTTTGTGAAATGGGGACAATAATTCCTGCTGCGAGGGAAGAGCCCCTGGGATTGATTGATTAATGTCTGTTAGACACAATAAGACCTCTAGATTAAAGGAACTTTCGAAGTATAGGGCATGGAAGTATTTTTTTAATTTTTAACTTTGATTACAATATAGAACTAGTACATTAGAGTCGAAAATTTTAGTCTTGAAATCCTTGAGATCATTTGATCATTCCAAGTACCACAGTCTGTCTGTTGCTTGTATAGACTGTTTCTTAAAGAAGCCTTTACAATTGGTATAAAATGTAATTTTAAAATGCCGAGTGATAACTAGAAAAGCAGATGAAAATCCAATTAAACAAATTCATAATTTAAGTTATTAAGTGTCATCACCTGGAAACTATTTAATATGTATAAACAGAGCAACATTAAATTTTCAAAGTATAAAAGTTTTAACATGACATCTGTTTCTACATAAGTCTGTAATAGCATTTTAGTTTTCAGTTAGCTGGCTGAAGGTGACTTAGCTTTGTAAGTGTCCCATGACTTATATAATGCAGAGAGAACAATAAGGCAATTTTAATAGAGCCCAGATGACATAATTCCTAAAGTACTAATCAGGTACAACACAGGTAAGTATATTGTAATTTCTGGCTGTATAACCCATGCATTGACAAAGATGAATAATGGTCTAAGAGGTCTAACTGGAAGTCTAGAATACAGTTTGGAAGATCTGTATTGGATGTCATAATTGGAAATCTAATATTTTCTTAAATTCACTAAGGAAAAATGAATAAAATGCAGTAAAAATACATTCCCCTACAAAAACTAAGATTACTATTTCCCAAGTTCATGATTCTGTAGACACAACTTACAAAAAAAATAGAGGTGGATTATGAGCAGCTCTCATTATGCACATGTTTTACATAGCGTTTAGGTCAGAAGCCTCAAGTTATTTTTTTCCAGGAATATTCATGAGATCTCTAATCATAGTTCTAATTCTATAGTTTACAAGTTGGAATATAATAAACAATAAGCTTCAACTGTTCTGGCTTTAAGAGCTAAAACTGGTGTGGTTAAAGAATCTCAGTGATTTAGCTATGCTAAATAAACACCTACAAATTAGAATGCACTGAAGTCTGCTCTATTTCTTTATTCAATTTCCTTTGCAAAGAATCTAGACGTATTTCTTTTTGGGGGCTTTGACCTGTGGTTTCCATTAATTGAAGTCTCATGGTTGTAAATTTAATCATGTGATGATTTTTTTCTCTTCCTAACCTTCATCTGTGTTCTAAGATTTCATCTACTGAGCATAGGATAATAATGGGCTCTGACTACAAGTCAAGCTATTCTTTAGCAAACAGAAACAATTACGCTTGGTAATAAGGTTAAATAATTATTGCTAAGCTATGTGTTGCGATTACAGCAGAACTTTGAAATGACTACAGTATGATTAGAATAAGAATGTGAGATAGCACGATGCTTATGAAATGAACTGGAAAGTGGCTGTGCTGCTGTGTTTATTGTAAATGTATCAGGATGATGGTTCATTTATTTTAAACTAGTTCAGAGCATAAAATAGGTGACAGTGAAACAATGCACCAGCTTTAACTGTAGATTCTGTGAATGGCAAAATAATCATCAGTAGTAAGATAAAAGAATTCCTTTAGTTCACGTTGTATCAGGTAATATTTTTTTGACTTTTGGATACTTAAGCAGACCTTTTCATTCTTAAATTTGTATATTCTAATCCTACAAAATACTATCATAAGAGTCGTTAGGCTATTAAAAGACAATATCCACCTATTGTTTGTAAGAAGCTGGTTTTCCATTTTACGAATAAGGGATCAATGTATTTTCAGGGGGGGTTTAGGCACTGCACTTTCATTGTGAATATTCACCGGAGAAAAAGTTTGAATAAAAAGGAGCTTACATTTTCACAGATAAGGGGAAATTGTAATGCCAAATGAGTTGGTTAAATAATGGAATTATCTATACGATACCTAAGATTGGTAGGCTTAATGAGTTCTTTATTTTTAAATATCTAAAAGTAAGTTGTTCCTACTGGAAAAAAGAAAAAAACATTGTACTAAAAACAAAAGGAATATGCCATCATAGTGCATAACTATAGAGCCTTTAGTGCTTCTACAGCTCAGTACAGAACAAGGAACACGGAGGTTTAAAATACTCTTTATCCTCTCTGTAAGTTAGAACAAGTTATTCAATCATGCATTGAGACTTTCTCAGAGAACCTTTACAGGTCATTCAAAAATATAATTTTTTGTGTTGTTCCAAGTGAACTGTAATTAATGCCTCAAACTTAGCTATCTGGCGTTGTAGGCATAGCCCCTTACACAAATCTTCGTGGTTTGCTAATTTTAAAAGATCAATCAAAAACACTGCTTTGGGGGGCTAATATTTAGGGAATACGGTTGATTCTTTCCGGAGTCATTCCGTTTAGCTCTTGTATGAAAATGAGAAACCTGTGAGGATTTGCTACAGAACTGGAGTCAGAGATGCACAGGGAAAGACAAGTATTATATATAAAGTTGGAATCAGAAGTGCAAAAGGAAAGGAAATGTTCTACAGCTTGGGGAGCAGCTGGATGGGACTCCTTCCAGCATGTCGCAAGCAAAGTTTGCAGTTAGAGGAGCTGGATGCAGGGTTTGCTGCAGCCGCGCGACCCGGCGAGCTCGGGTTCCTACGTTTCTGGACACGGCGGGAGTCGAAGTGCAAGGACAGTTAAGATAGGTCGCCGTGCCCCACGCTGTTCTCCGAGAGGAGACTTTGCACCTCACGCCAGACTGGCCTAGGGCTGATCAAGGGCGTCCCAGAAGCTGCCACTTTCCCTTTCCCCAGGCAGCTTCCATCACCCTGATTCTAGAAAGTGCGCAAATTAATTTTCCTTCCGGTCTTGGTTGAGATTCAAATAGTCTGTCCCGACCTTTCGCTATCCGCCCTCTCTGCCCTTCGTGCCAATGTTCCTGCCAGCAAAAGCCTCTAGTTGCAGCACTGGGCATGTTGTCTGCTTAATGCTCTCCGGAGATCTGTTGGCCCGTGCTTGCTCCTGAGGGGTGACAGTGCATATCGTGCTTCATACCCCGATTTGGCTCTTCCCTCCCTTCTTCGCATTCTGGCCCCTCCATTTAGTAAAGGCAAGTGCGAAATGTGCCCCCGGAGATGAGCCATCTCGGCATCCCGCATCCGCCCATCGCGGCGCAGGAGGCTCCCCGGGTCCTTGCCTGCGCTCCCCGCCAGCCTCCCGCGCCGCCCCGGCTCGTCCCACCGCCTGCGCTCTGCGGTTCTCCGCCCCTCGCCNCTGGAAGCAGCGCACTTCCCTCGGGCCGGACCCTGCTGAGCATGCTCAGTGCGCCTCCTGGAGCCCGGCTCTCCCGGGGCCAGGATCAGTTCTCCGGGTTTTCGCGGCTGCCGAGGGGGCGCTGAGGAGGGGAGGCTGGGAGACAGTCGGAGCCTTGTTCCTCGCCCCCTCCCTCGCGCGCGGCTGCGGGGCCGCCCGCACCGCAAGATGCGGGCCAATCAGAGGCCGGGGGCGGGGCTCGGGCAGTCACGCCCTCCCTCTGGGCTTATTGAGAGTTATATCAAGAAATTCAGTTCAGAGAGGAGAGAGGAGAGGGAGAAGGAGAGAGGGGCAGAGGAGAAGGAGAAGGGAGAGAGAGAGAGCATGCGAGACGGGAAGGAGCGCCTTAGGGTCTCTGAAGCACGAAAGAGATAACCGATTAGGAATTTTTCAGGCAACTGTCATCCCGGAGAGCAGCCAGAGAATCACCATCACCCCAACTCTGACGTTTCCTACAAGAAGTTAGACTTAAGCAGTATTGACATCGGAGGGAAATGGTATGCCTGATGCTGTGGAAAATACCCCTGAGCTGAAGAAGTGCAATTGGATGGTGTGTGTGTGTTAAATACCAGAGGAGCCCAGACCCCGTGGGTAATAGAGACGAAAATGTGAAGAGAATGACTAACGACAAATCTGTGAATTTGTTCTCTGGAGTTGCTAATTTGCCAGCCCGAAGCAACACAATTTACAAGGAGGAAACGTTTTGCTGCTTCTGATTTCTCCCCAAACTGGTGCTACCAGATGCATGGCTTTCTATGTGTTGGAACAAATCATTCCTAACTGCAGCATACCGGGAAAGGGGAAAGGTTGAGGCAACTAACGTAAGTGTAAAGTTTCGCATGCACAATTGTAAATTTTGTGTTTAGACATGTCCTCAGTGTGGACGAGGGATGTTTGTAATTGGGTAGACGGTCGGGGCAGAGCTCACCTACTAGGCTGTATCTGCATCCCTACCTGCATCACTCTGCTGGAACTAATCGCGGGCATCAGCTACCGTGCAGCCTAATGCAGATAAGATTAGAGCCTGGGAACTGACCAGTTCTACTCAAGTAGGTAGCTGCCTGGAGCCTTACACCCATTTAAATTGCAGTTAGGGGAGCATTTAAGCAGAAGCCTTTTTACCTGCGTTATTGGGTTGCAGTATTTATGTGTGGCAGATGTTACTCATATTATAACCAGGGATCAGGGTTAAGAAACTGCATTTTTTCCTCTCTTACGTTCAGTAGAAAATATTGTGCTGTTACATGGAAATGTTAGCTGCGTTTTACTTCCATCTCAACACTCTCTTTCACATCTAGGATAAGGAATCCTGTATTATACATTTTTAAAAGTTTTAGTATGTTTCTTAATCCAAATGGGAATAATTTGGCAATATGGAGAAATGAGAGCAAGGTCTGGGTAGGAAATCTGAAGTCTTGGTATTGTGCTTTTAGGCAATGAGGATATGTAGTGGCCGGTGACTACTGCTTCTGATGCTGCAGCAGCATGTCCGGCTGCTTGTTTCCCAGTAAGATTGTGTTAGAAGGCAGTTGAAGAACTGGGAGGAAAGAAGAGAGAGTCTTTTTAGAGGAAAGAGGTGACTCAGTGTAGCAGAGAAGAAAACATCACATTTGACATGTGACAAGGCAATTAGCAGGAACCACAGCTAAATACTTGGTGTTTTTCACTTGCACCTAAAAAAAAAAAAAAAAACTAAGGGAGGTGGGTTAGAAGCCAGGAGGCGGGTAAGACAGGGGGAGGAGAAGAGGAGAACACGAATGCATGTTTTGAATTAAACAGTGTCCTGAAAAACAGTGTGGGTGAAGTCAGGTAAAAATAGCAGCTGTCCTTAATTCAAAAGTAGATTAATTTCATTTTCTCCTGGCAGATGCAACAAGCAGTGGATATTTACTGTTTTTATCCACAAGAGTTAACTTGCAAACAGTGGCAGAGCAAACTGCCATGTTTACTAATGTGCAGTGGAAAAATGTGTTGTGATATTTCATGACTGTGTGTTTTTGTTTACTGAAGAATAATATTGTCTATACGATTGTGTTGACAGTGGCTGTCTCCAAATAAGCGATGAGATGTAATGCATCCTCCAGTCCATGCACGCTTCCTCTTGCGATTTGTGCATCATTCCTCAGTGGAAACCTTTAAACCCTAAAATCCAGGAAAAGAAAATAAATACATTATCATGGACCTGAGGGATTTTTACCTGTTGGCTGCTCTGATTGCCTGTTTAAGGCTGGATTCCGCAATAGCTCAAGAACTTATTTACACTATTAGAGAGGAATTGCCTGAAAATGTGCCCATAGGAAACATACCAAAGGATCTGAACATTTCTCACATCAATGCTGCCACAGGGACCAGTGCCAGCCTTGTCTACAGACTGGTTTCTAAAGCTGGGGATGCCCCTTTGGTGAAAGTATCCAGTAGCACTGGGGAAATTTTCACAACCTCCAATAGAATAGACAGAGAAAAACTCTGTGCTGGAGCCTCTTATGCTGAGGAGAATGAGTGCTTCTTTGAACTTGAGGTAGTGATCCTCCCCAATGATTTTTTCAGGCTGATCAAAATAAAAATAATTGTCAAGGATACCAATGATAATGCCCCCATGTTTCCATCTCCTGTCATCAATATTTCCATTCCAGAAAACACTTTGATCAACAGCCGCTTTCCAATTCCATCAGCAACAGATCCTGACACAGGCTTCAATGGTGTACAGCATTATGAATTGTTAAATGGGCAGAGTGTTTTTGGACTGGATATCGTGGAAACTCCGGAGGGAGAGAAGTGGCCGCAATTGATTGTTCAGCAAAACTTGGACAGAGAACAGAAAGATACCTATGTGATGAAAATCAAAGTGGAGGATGGAGGCACTCCACAGAAATCCAGCACGGCCATACTGCAGGTCACAGTAAGTGATGTAAATGACAACAGGCCAGTGTTTAAAGAGGGTCAAGTGGAGGTGCATATTCCAGAGAATGCTCCTGTGGGCACCTCTGTAATTCAGCTCCATGCCACTGATGCAGATATAGGCAGTAATGCTGAAATCCGGTACATTTTTGGTGCCCAGGTCGCCCCTGCAACCAAAAGGCTCTTTGCTTTAAATAATACTACTGGGCTGATTACAGTTCAGAGGTCCTTAGATCGAGAGGAGACGGCCATTCACAAAGTGACAGTGCTGGCTAGTGATGGCAGCTCCACTCCTGCTCGAGCAACGGTTACCATCAATGTCACTGATGTAAATGATAACCCTCCTAACATAGACCTCAGGTACATTATAAGTCCCATCAATGGCACCGTGTATTTATCTGAGAAAGATCCTGTCAATACAAAGATTGCCCTAATTACAGTTTCAGATAAGGACACGGATGTGAATGGCAAAGTGATCTGTTTTATTGAAAGAGAGGTCCCGTTTCATTTGAAGGCAGTATATGACAACCAGTATTTGCTAGAGACCTCCTCTTTGCTGGACTATGAGGGCACCAAAGAATTCAGCTTTAAAATTGTTGCCTCTGATTCTGGGAAACCCAGTTTAAATCAGACTGCCCTGGTAAGGGTTAAGCTTGAGGACGAAAATGACAACCCACCAATTTTCAACCAGCCTGTAATTGAGCTGTCAGTTTCTGAAAACAACCGACGTGGGCTATACTTAACAACTATTAGTGCCACGGATGAAGACAGTGGGAAAAATGCGGACATTGTTTATCAGCTTGGACCGAATGCCTCCTTCTTTGATTTGGACCGAAAGACGGGAGTTTTGACAGCCTCCAGAGTCTTTGACAGAGAAGAACAGGAGCGGTTCATTTTTACAGTAACTGCCAGGGACAATGGGACCCCTCCCCTCCAAAGCCAAGCGGCCGTGATAGTTACTGTTCTGGATGAGAATGACAATAGCCCCAAGTTTACTCATAATCATTTTCAATTTTTTGTGTCTGAGAATCTGCCAAAGTATAGTACTGTGGGGGTAATCACAGTGACAGATGCAGATGCTGGAGAGAATAAAGCTGTGACTCTCTCCATTCTAAATGACAATGATAATTTTGTGTTGGATCCCTATTCTGGAGTCATAAAGTCAAATGTCTCATTTGATAGAGAGCAGCAGAGTTCCTACACTTTTGACGTCAAAGCCACTGATGGAGGACAGCCGCCCCGTTCCTCCACTGCAAAAGTAACTATCAACGTCATGGATGTCAATGACAATAGCCCAGTTGTCATTTCTCCACCTTCCAATACTTCTTTTAAGTTGGTGCCCCTCTCAGCCATTCCTGGCTCTGTGGTAGCAGAAGTTTTTGCAGTGGATATCGACACTGGGATGAACGCCGAGCTTAAGTATACAATTGTGAGTGGGAACAACAAAGGCTTGTTTCGGATCGATCCAGTAACAGGTAACATCACTCTGGAAGAGAAACCGGCACCTACTGATGTGGGCTTGCACCGTTTGGTGGTCAATATAAGTGACCTGGGATACCCTAAGTCTTTGCACACACTTGTGCTTGTTTTTCTTTATGTTAATGACACTGCGGGGAATGCCTCCTATATCTATGACTTGATTCGCAGGACTATGGAGACCCCATTGGACAGGAACATAGGGGACAGTAGCCAACCCTATCAGAACGAGGACTATCTCACCATCATGATCGCCATCGTCGCAGGTGCCATGGTGGTCATAGTGGTGATCTTCGTCACCGTCCTGGTGCGCTGCCGCCATGCATCCAGGTTCAAAGCAGCTCAGAGGAGCAAGCAAGGTGCTGAATGGATGTCCCCAAACCAGGAGAACAAACAAAGCAAGAAAAAGAAAAGGAAGAAAAGAAAGTCTCCCAAGAGCTCTCTTTTGAACTTTGTTACAATTGAAGAGTCCAAACCTGACGATGCAGTTCACGAACCTATCAATGGGACAATAAGCCTGCCCGCTGAGCTGGAGGAGCAAAGTATAGGAAGATTTGACTGGGGCCCGGCCCCGCCAACAACCTTCAAGCCTAACAGCCCTGACCTGGCCAAGCACTACAAATCTGCTTCTCCACAGCCCGCTTTTCATCTTAAACCAGACACTCCAGTTTCCGTGAAAAAGCATCATGTGATTCAGGAACTCCCTTTGGACAACACCTTTGTCGGGGGTTGTGACACCCTTTCCAAACGCTCTTCCACTAGTTCAGATCACTTCAGTGCCTCAGAGTGCAGTTCCCAAGGAGGCTTCAAGACAAAGGGCCCCTTACACACCAGACAGGTAAACGAGCACTTTTACTGGTCTATAAGTACTGCATACAAGTGCCCAGTCAACCAGTATTAACGTGCCAGTGTGTCTATTGTTTTGGTCTAACTTTAGCTTAGTTATAAAGAGGGAAAAAAAAAACTTGACCCCTTTTCTGTTCCTCTGGGGCTCAGTCAAGAATTTTTAGAACAGCTTTGAAATTTCTGAGTTCTGAGAATTATTTAACTTCCCAGTTTCCTTCAAATGGCAAAAGATGAAAAGAGGAAATAATTCCAAAATGTCCCAAGATAATGTTTGCTGAAGAAGAAAACCTGTCCTGTAATGCCAAATTCTGCTCCTGGGGATTCCAAATTGACTGTTTCAAGATTTTCATGTCACCTTTTGATCTAAAAAGTCACCTTCAAATCCCAAGTTTTAAATGACGTTTGAAGGTGTGACCGTAATTATTTTGGAGCTGTGGTTGCTAAAGGGGTTAATTTTTTTTTAGTCTCTAAACAAGATAGTAGTTTATTAAGTGTACATCCGCTGTGAAGCACATGATTGTTGATAGATTGCAATGAAGCCATATAGGAAGCCTTCTCTTTGATTTCAGATGATTTCATTGTAATATAGTACATTGGGTATTGAGTAGAAAGGTTGGCAAATTGTCCATAATGGCCAAAGTACTCTTTCAAGAAAAAAAAATAGAAGGAATGCTTTCTCCCTGATATAACCAATTTATACAGAAAAGAATGAATCCATTGTAAATATTCTCCCATCTTAGTAATGCATAAGTGATCTGTCATAACTCATTTTAAACTGTGAAATATGCCACATGAAGAGGGATTAAGAGGCTGAGAAACTCATATTTCAACCAAATCCAGAATTAGTTTTTCTTAGGTCTAATAATTCCTTGTTAATAAAGATTTAAATGCAGCGCTGTCTAATTTATTTCACTGGTGCTTGTCTATTGCCATGAAATTTGAGTGTCAGTAATAGCCTGTAGATGGCACTAGGGTATCATGTCGCTTGTGCTGGCCAGGCGCCAATCCCGCAGTAGCAAGGAAAGGGGGGAGGGAAGGATCAAGCTGGTACTACAGCCAAAGATACCTTTTATTTAATGATAGTTGCTCTGGAGCAACTAGCATTTAAATTCATTTGGTTGCTCTTTTGTGATTAGCTCTCACCACACTAACTTTCTAGGATTTCCTAATCCAAGTTCTACCCTTGTTGGTACTGCGTCCACCTATGGTGATGACCCATCTGAATTTGTTCAAAATAAGGAACATCTAGATTTCAGAAAATCAAGTAAAGCAAAAATAAATTTGCAGGACAGTATTGACAATTGTTGATCAGTGTTTGAAAACTGGAGAGTTTTTCCTTTTTTTATGTGGGGCATGGGGTGAGATAGAATGTTTCATTGAAACTCTAATTCCTCTTACCATCTAGTGTTTATTGCTCTGGAGTGACTTTAAGGTTTCGCGGTAATACGATATTTATAAAAATAATTTTGACATTGAATCACATACATACTCCCAGAACAGTAAGCGTAAGGTCTGTGTTAAAAATCTCTACTTCTTAATGTAAAAGATTAGATGTCTACAGCATTTTTAAAGTACATATACTTAAAGCTTGAATGCACAGAATGAAAGGAATTAAAATAAGTCTGTGTCAAAATTCTAGAGGAGAATATGAAGTTATCTGATAGGAGTTGAAGTTGGAAAGACTTATTTTTATGTGAACTTCATCGACTTTTTAAGAGAGGTTGTTTTAAAAGTTAGAAAATTTCTGAGTTTAGTAAAGGTTTATAAAAGTTGGTAAATAAGATAGTTACTCATGTTAAGTAATTTCTGAAACTAAATGGATTTTAAATATGAAGGTACTATGAATGAAAAGGAAGAAAACAGCCTTTTTATTTACTTTTAATGTGAAGGTCACTCACAATATGCTGATATTTTATGATTTGTGTACTCTCTTGAAAAAATCAAACATGATATGAACTTTTCATACAAAATCTGAAATTCATTTTCCAAAGAAACATTCTGATATTCTTCTGACATCATCTTTCTTTTCATGTAAATGTGGTGTGGATTAGCATTGACGCACGGGCCCACTTTTTCTGACTTCTCCGCAAAACTTGAAACTCTATGTAGTACAGTGACATAAATGTTAAGTGCATTTCAGCAAATTATGTAAAAGATATTTTGTTTAGGCTTAGTCATAAGAATATTTGTATGATGTAATCCTTAAAAAAGGATGCTGACTAATTCCCTAACTGGAACTAAAGTGCATTTTAGACATTCCTTGAGACCATGAGTTACTGTGCAATTCTCATTGGAGGCATTTGGATGTTCAGCTATAGCTGTAATTCACTATTATGCTGAAGAGCTATTGAAATGGCTTTGCTTATATCTTTTAGAAGTTTTCATGCCGAGAAAGAAAAATTGCAATGTTGGGGGAAAGGAATATTGGAAGTAAGGAGAAGTGATGGTGATAGCAATATGTACAATTTTAGCATAAGAGGCATATTTTCTATGAATGAAGAACATAAATTATATACTATCCTTTTAGTTGTTTTTTTTTTTAACTGAACTATGTGAGTTGTTATCTGAAGATGTTCTAGTTAAGCTAAAATAAAAATTCTTTTTTTAGCTCTATACTTCAACTAGTGGCTTTTATACAAAATATGCTCCTGGAGCTATGCAATTTTGAAAAAAAGTAGGGTTTATTACAACAAAAGCTTTCAAATGAATTTATAAACATATAATGTGCAAAGATTTTTAGTTAAGTGGTCACGGAGTGCTGTGAACGGGAATACCTTTTTCACTTAATGGTGCTAGTTGATGGGTGAGCAAAATGCAAGATTCTTGAGTAAAGGGCTACCAGATTTGAATATCATTAATTTGTATTGTCTATACAATGAAAACATCATGTCTGACTCTTACACCATGGGTTTGCTCACAATGCATTGGTTCTTAGTTTGTCTTTCATTCTCCTGCTGTTTTGCCTTGTGTGACCCTGCAAAGAATGTTGGAAGCCACTTTTCCCATCCACTCGATTTCACTGAGCTTTCATTTCCCTTAAACATAACAAATCTGTCACTGGATTTTCCACAAATTATTTTGCATAAATTTCAAAAATGCTCTTATCATTCACAGATTGGGTGGAATTTCCTTTTTTTTAAAAAAAAAAAGAAGCAAGAGCATATCTTGATATTTATTCATAAATAAGCAGAGTTCACTGTTAACAGGTTTAAGAGGATGACAAGGTAATCAATTCCAGTAGGGCTTCAAGTGATAAAGCTTTTTGGTATATTTTTCTAAAAGTAAGATAAATTCTTAGTGGATATGATTTTTAGAATGTGATATCAGGTTCTCATATTTTAAGGTATCTCAGAATGATCTGGAAGCTTTCTTAAAACACGGGCCCCATTCCCAGAGGTTCTGATTCAATACCACTGGGGTCATTGCTGACAAGATCATAGGCGGTGTTGATGTTGCTAGTCCAGGGACCATACTTTGAGACCCACTGCCTCAGCATATTGGGATAAGCAATGACAGGTCCTTTCCCTTTCAGATTATCATTTACAGAGTATCTGTTTATACACAACCCAGATCTCACTCAGCTCTTATTGACAACCTTTTTATTGTAGCTGGAGGGGCTTTACAGTAAACTGTTTATTGCTATTTCCCAACGTGGTTGACAGCATTTGGGGAATTAATTTTCTCGGCCCCAGTGTGCTTTTTGTGGGGGTATAAATGAAAACGTTAAAAAGTGACCTATTTACATTTGACAACTTCTTCCAGGAATATAACAATCTGTGAGAGTTGCATTAAGAGTTTGGTTCTGGGTAAACAGTCATGTTTAATTTTCTAAATGAAATGCTTCTTTTAGAGTTTAAATATCCTGACTTCAACTGTTCACAATTGAGAGTATTTGCTCATACATATATATATCTATATAGATATATATCTATATATATCTGTGTTTGTACCAAAGAAATGAAACATTGAAAATGTGTATGCATGCTATACTCAAGTGTATACATGTACTTTTACTGCAGAAAGGGAATTGCTTCTATTCCCAATCATTTAGAGATACCATACTACATTTACGATTACTTTTCATTTTTGAGTAATCCCACTACAACCACTAAAACGCTATGTCATGTAAAATGTGCAAGACCATCATATAGAATTTCTATTCAGAACAGTGGGAAAATGCAATTGAAAGTGAAGGGAGCAAATCTGAACTAATATGAGGCTACTAAAAAAAACTGAAGATACCCTAAACTACTAAATTTTGCAGTATATTGTGACAGTTGGACATGGGTGGCATGTGGAGAAAAATTGTTCCCCAAATGCAAGTTATATTTAAAATGTTATCAGTTGTGATTTTTTATTTCTACGCCTTCCCGTTGGCTAGGTGCCCCATGCTCATGAAGTCAGTTGTGAGTTAAAGGAAACTCAGGCCCCTTGGACTGAGTTAGGAATTTGAAGTGAGGATGGGCCATCTATACAAACTGGCTGCCTCTCCTGTTAGATTTGTGAGACAAATACTCGATTTTTTTTCAACTTGATACAGCTAAGCTATAAAATTCAAGGTACATTTTAGTATTCGTTGCTAATAACCTTGAGGAGAGTAAAAATAAAAGTTGCCAGTGTATTAAGCATAGATGTGTCTTCTGATTACTGAATACAAGTTAACATAAAGAAAACCATTTCAGTAGTTAAAAAACTATCTCCTAAATTTTGCAATTATTTCTATATATAGAAACACTCTAAACTGACATTCCCTTAGTTTCAAATGAGTCATCCTTACGGTGTCACAGAAGAGGCTTTAACATCATTAAAATTACCTTGCAAGTATTGTAAATGGTAATATGTGATATTCTTATGGTATATGCATCATTTTCTAATTATTTCAAGCTATAATGCATCTTTTCATAATAACACACATTAAATATATGTGAAATATTAACATAGAGTTTAAATTTAATGAAAAACCCAAATCTAAAATCACATTTTCTGATAACCAATTGTCAATTAGTTTGAATCTTGAACTTGCATTTTTCACATTGACTGACATGTGAGATGGGTATAAACTATACCCAAAATATTAGAAATGGTTCTTTAATGAATTATTTTTCGTATCACATTATTTTCTATGATAGTACTGATGTGTGAAAGTGAGACCTGTAAATTATTTTCTCAGTAGCTCTGTTTCCACAATTTTATTTTGTTGGTCAGATTTTTTTGATTTCTAATTTTTTTGAGGGGGTGTGTGGGTGGGAATGCAGAAATAGTCCAGATGCTAACTAACATCCACAGTGGCCATGGTGGTCTAGTGGTACCAGACTGTTTATNTTTTTTTTTTTTTTTTTTTTTTTTAGCACTTTTTCAGTTTGACTTTGTCAGAGTTGAACCCTTAGCTTGCATATTATTACAGACAAAACCAAAATTGAGTTTGGTGAATTGTTTACCACTTTCACTTAAAATCCCTGTAGTAAGCATTCTCTGAATTTAATGTGGTGTTTTCTTGAAGGAGACCCTTTATTCAAACTAGTCTCTTGCTAATACTAACAAATTAGTTAATACCTTATACACTCAGTGTAGTTGGAAACTAAGAATTATTTAACACAGGTTTTTAAATTTTGGCTTTCTTGACAGCTGATTTTATGTTTAATATATTTTCCAGCATTTTACATACCAGGGCCCTAAAATTAGTCTTTTAAAAAATATGACTCTAGTCACAGATCAAATATGAATGAGAATTTGGGAATGCAAGGCAGCAGGACACTTGCTCTAAAGTTTTCAGTATCTGGAGGCATAGAAGTTCAATAACTAATAATGCTAATGTGGTACATTCTTTGTATTAGTTAGGAACCTCTCCCCCACCCCTCCCCAATCTGCATCAGATCACAGAAAGAAATCCAAATGTAGAAATAAGATCTCTCATGTACATAAGGAGATAGACTCTGCTGTTTAGGATTTCATCAGTTATTTCAGATAGCTGTTAAATCTGTCAAACATTTCATTTGGAAAGGAACACATGCTTTTTACCTTTGTTTGATACAAACCTATTGGGCTGTCAGTCATCAGAAACATAGAACAAGAAAGACATATTATTATGATTGACATTTTGGTTTTGATTTATATTCTTTTTTCCTTAAGCCAGGATTCCTTAAAATGGAGATTTGTAAGTAAGTGAAACAACTACACTTCCTTAATGGGAAAGAGTGATGGCAGGAATAAACTGGGAAAACAACCCATGTTTAATCTCTCACTCACATTCTGTCCTCTAGACAGTTTGTATCCTATGGATAAGAATCGCACTAGGATTAGTAGAAGTTTCTGAGCCATAATATGATTTTAAGGCATTCAGAACTTGACATCATTCATTAGGGACAGGTTTTTCCATACTTCCCATTACTTAAGTTATTTAAATATTTCTTCCGATTTCAACAGTCCGATCGATTACAGCTCCATCAGCACATATCACATTTAAAATCATGGACTTGACACCACCTATACAGGTGGGGGCGGTGAAGATATAAGCACAATTTGAGGACATATTTGATTAGTTCTTTCTAGTTGTGTTACACTCCTTATTCTGGAGTTCCTTAAGAGAACAAGTGAAATTAACTTATCTTTTCTTAAAAGGATTCTATTCCAGCCTCAGTACTCATTCATTTATATAGATTTTTAATTACATGGGCTGCAAGGAGGTGGAAATTTGGTTGATTTTACCATGTTTGTAGAATATATTTTAACATTCTTCCACAGTTTGTTTTTCTATCTGGCCATCTCTGCATTTCAGTATTACACTGCTTTGTTAATATCCAGTCTCTGGCCTTTTTCAGTCTGTTAGCAGTTGATTAAGAAATACTCTAATCCCTTCCAGGGTATTGAGAAACTAATGGATTGCAGAGTATTTGGGTCTTTAAGCTTCAATTGTAAATGCTATGAAGAATTGTCATTGAGCTGATATTTGCATATATCTCTCCCAGTGCTAGTTACTTTGCCTCCTTTTTGTCCTCCTAATCTTCAGCTTTCATTCTAAGAATATTTATTTTGGTCGGAAATAAGCATGCCAGTGATAGAAATTTGGGATTCACCTCCAAATGAATGCCATCACAGACAGGGAAGTTCTGGCACATTTTGCATAGATCTGTATGAACACAGTGAACCCTTCATAAGCTCTTAGATTGCAGGAAATCAGTGCTGAAAATTAAGTGGGGTTTTAAAGATTTGCAAAGTAGAGAGCTTTGTATAATGCTGGTATTGCAGGTGCCTATTAAATATGAAGTAAAGACTTTGTAATACAACTAGCTAACACATTTCCCTCCACATTAGAGTGATTTATAGCCTAGAGAATTAGTCTTGCCTATTTTTTCCAAAAGCAGAAACACTGGATGCATCTGAAAGAATAAAAATCTCAAACACACGCCTTAGAATAGTCAGATTTGTTTTTTGATGAATCTAGTTATTCAAAGTGGACAGTGCAGGCCTGCTCACATTCACCTTTGGTACCTCCGATGCCCGTGATCTGGCTTTCACCTCTTCCTGAGAAGACACTCTCAATTGTGTGTGTCAACTCTCCTCCAAAAGTAAATCAGATGAAAACTCTAGGTATCCATAAAACCATAGCATTGCCATAATGAAGAGGGCTGGCTACTAAAATGAGTGCTTTGATCCTCATAGGAATTGATATTGAATCATTTCTCAAGCTGTAGTTTTAGAATTCATCTTTGCTCCATTTGTAAATAGTGCATGTTTGTAGCACAGCATCACATTCCAGACATACGTGTATTTCAATATATTTACCTTCATGACAGTGTTCAGTAAAATGCCTCGCAGTTCTTTAATACTTTACGTCTTTGGCCCTGTTAGATATAAATCAGTGGAAAGAGCCATGCATATTTTTAAATGATTTTACAAATCCTATATTTTTGCCTACTTGAAAGAGGATATAATCTACGTGCAATCCACAGTAGGTACAGTGGACTTGCTGAGAATCCTCATAGTTGATTGATTTTTAAAACAAAACCATTTTTGTGCAAGACAATAGCAACCGCAATTCAGTGAATGAGGTTTTTTTTTTTCCTCATTAAACAAACCTCAATATGGAGAAGAATGGAGACACAGAAGGATATATAAAATGAAACCCTATCTTTTATAGGAAGAAAATGTCTTCTGCTGACAGTAGTTCCATAGTAGATCTTTTCTTTGGGAAAAAAAATACCAGTGCTTTTTTGGATGCGGAGGAGACATCCAATCTGTGCCTCTGTGTGATAGCAGCTGCACGCTGAGGACTTTCAAATACACAGCTACACAGGGTTCTGCAGGAAACTTTTTGTAGAAGGTGCAAGTGACAAATGGAGACAAAATGGAGTGAGTTCTGAGTTGTGAGTTGATGCCCTCCTGTGTCATATATTCATGTCATTGAACCAATTTTCACATTGGAAGCCTAGAATCACAATAGCCTTACCTTTGTCAGCTGTGAACACACCTGCACTGGCGACTTTTCTTTCCTCCATTTCTTATCATTCACTAGGTGGATTATATTCATTTATGTTATTTAATATATGTCTGCTTTCTTAAATTTCTTGATAGATTTTAAAATAACACAGAGAAGGTTCTTGATAGATTTTAATATATATATGTGTATATGTGTATATATATGTATATATATATATATAGCTCAAGAAAGTATAAAGTATCAAAACACCCACAATGTGCCCTTTCTTCCTAAAAATAGAAAATCTCTATATTTCTTCCTCTGCAATTTTTAAAATTGAGTTTTTCTTACTGTTACCGTTTTCAAGGTGAAGATATAATGTTAAATTTAACTGTATGGGTTAATGTTGTTAATGTTGCCATTCTTGATCTTCAGATTTTCAACGTAAAAGAGATGTCAAAAATTTATAAAAATAAATTCTTTTTGCTGCAGAATTGAAATGAGTATCAAAATTACATTAAGTTGTAGTAAAAACAGACAGTCGTTAGGATATTTTAGTTTGACATGAGCTCATTCTTGGTCTTGACAGCAAAATCTTCTGCCAAGCAGTGATGGCAAAATATGTTGAATTCATTGATTGATTTTTAAACATGGTAATAATTAAGCAAAATCATTTTGACACCTAAAGTCTCTGTTTTAGACAATTAAATTCTGCTTTAGCTAAGGTTATTGACTTCTGGATGGTACTGGAAGCAACACTCCTCAGGGTTTAAACTATTCCTGTAGGACCATCTGTTATTGGCAAGGCTGTGCATCCTCTCTAGCCAACGCAGTACCAACCCCAGGCGTACATTCAGGATTGTTCAAAACACGGCCCTGATTCCTCATGGTCCTTCAGTCTCAAGTGGTAATTCAGTTAAATCAAATACTGTTCTATCATAATTTAAAAGTTAATAATTAAGAAAAGTATAAGAAAGTTCCTTAATGTAAGAGACTGAATCTTTATTACCTTTGTGTTTCCAAGATCAAATCTACAATACATAAGATGAACTTAGTAGGCATTCAGTAAATGTTGACTTAACCTAAGAGATGAGCTGATAATGGAATCATACTTCATGTATGTATAACAGTTCTGCTGATTTCATCCCTATTATCATATAAAGAAGACATCCCATTCTTACTCAATTTATGTAGAAACTGAGATTCAGAATATGTGGATCTTTTTTTTTCGCCCAGGTAACATGGCTAAAGCCAATGGCTTGTATTTCCAATCCAGAACCCTATCTTTACACTGGTATTTCTTCCTTCTGTGTGGCCTACTTTTACTTGTAAAAGACTATTTTTAGGCTATATATAAGTTTGAAACCTTTTCTTCATTAGGGACATATATTCTTTTTATTTATTTTTTTAATGCTTTTTAAAATTTATTTTTGAGAGAGAGAGAGAGAGATAGAGACAGCTCTGAGCAGAGGAGGTTCAGAGAGATAGGGAGTCACAGAATCCGAAGACAGGCTCCAGGCTCTGAGCTAGCTGTCTTTACACTGGTATTTCTTCCTTATGTGTGGCCTACTTTTACTTGTAAAATACTATTTTTAGGCTATATATAAGTTTGAAACATTTTCTTCACTAGGGACATATTTTCTTTTTATTTAAAAAAATTTTTTTAAATTTATTTTTGAGAGAGAGAGAGACAGCATGAGCAGGGGAAGGTAAGAGAGAGAGAGAGTCACGGAATCTGAAGACAGTCTCCAGGCTCTGAGCTAGCTGTCAGCACAGAGCCCGATGTGGTGCTCGAACCCATGAACTATGAGATCATGAGCTGAGCCGAAATCAGATGCTTAACCGACTGAGCCACCCAGGAGCCCCTATTAGGGACATAGTTTCATTGGAAAGGATTGTAACTCATTTATATATTTAAAAAACAAACAAATATATTACAAGGCAACTCAATGTACCCAAAATTGTTCTTTACAAGTTACCTCCCAGTAAACCAACTCTAGATTGCACTAAAATGTGGTAAGCATATGACATGTCTGTATCCATTGCTGCTGTGACAGAGGGCAAAGGAATAAAGTACATATGGAAAGTGAATGTTTGGTTTCAGCTGCTCTCAATATTTTCCTTTGTAACCTCTGTGGCCTGATGACAAAAGCTCTAATTAGTTTGAAGAATATTTTGTGGTGGAGGAGTCCTTATGCTGTCTAATCTAAGAAATTATGATCTCTCTGACACCCCCTATTCAGATTTCTGGAGGTCTAACTTAACCCAGTCCTATAGATGAGGAAGTATATAGGCCTTCTAGATTCTGCATTTTATCATTTTTGATTTTTTTTAACAGTGAAGTATAATTAATACCTTTATATCATTTATCAGTGTCTTGACTCAATGATTTCAGCACGTAGGTCAGAGAGAGCAGAAAATTAGAAAGCTGCTGACATAAATACTCTTCTGTCACATAATCAGATATCTCAGGTTTCCGTTTTCTCCCTCATTTCCTCCACACCACTATGTTTGCCATCATAACATCTTTTTTTTAAATTGAGGTATAATGGGAAAAAAAAGTTTAAACTAAATAAATGAGGTCAGATTCCTTTGCCTCCTTATCAAAAATTTGCACTTAAACCTTTGAATACTTAGGTTATTGAGTCGTTACCTCTAAACATAATGATCAATAGATTTACTTTGTTATCTACTTGATAGGGACAGGTGTTTTAAAGGGAAAAAAAAAGTTGTCACATGAAAGTTCCCTTAATAGGCTTTTGAGTCATCCAGACATCACCCTAGAATCACGTAAGAATTCTATAAAAAGAAGCAAAATAATAATTGAATAGTGACTAGAGCAGTGTCTAGCTACTATATTAATTTTGGAAAGATAAATTTGGTGTCTAAAAGAACTCCTAGGATAGTTTCTCAAGACTCAAATGGGCCTTTGAGACTATTTGGCCTATATAATTCTTTTTCTAGAAGAAAAAAATCCAAGACCCAAGAAGTAATTTGATATTTGGAGTAGGAAAAATGACTCTATGAACTGCTACTTAAAAGCTGTGACATTAGGCAAATCATTTAAATGTACCATTACTATCTTCCCTTGTCTGTAGAGTGTAATCATGCCTAATCCATAAGGTTATCATGAGATTAAGTGAATGGGGCCATGGACCCCCGTCAATGTCTGTTCCATGGCAGGCAAGTCGTCAAAAAAAGAAAAACAAACAAACAAAAAAAACAAAAAAATCCCGAGAAACAAACCCTACCTGCTTTTCTCTTTTCTGTCTTCAGGATACCAGTTTGCCATTGACAGAGGTGTTGATTATACTTAATGCATGTCTTCTTAGTTCTGTTCTTGGTAGTTTTTTGGAATCTAAGTTTTATGTCTTTTTAATAAGCAAGTCAACTGTTAATACGCTTTTTGTTTCATTTTTTTTTTTATTTAGGATTTCTGAAAAGTTGATCTTGTAATAATGTCTGAATTGTGCAGACAGGATCTTATGTTTTCTTTTGAACTTAGTCTCTATTGTGCCACGTTAAATAATTGCTTTATCTTTCATTTTGAGGATTTCACCATTTTCATTCACATGTTGTATTTAAAATTATTCTGCTTTTAGCATTTGTTATTAATTTACTCCCCTGTTGATTACCCCTAGGAACTCCACCCATCTGGGGATTTTCACCTTATACATCACTCCTATTACAAAACAACATATAAGAGAGTGAATCTGTTTCACAGTCAGTACTTAACACAGCTGGAGCCATTTGAAACCTGCTGGGTTTTGATTCCAATTATTCCATAGACTAGAAAGCATCTCCGTTGAAGTAGTGACATCCATGGTGTAATCAAACTAGTTAAAATGCCTTGGAGTAAATGGATCATATTTCTGGGATTCACCAAATGTAAGCAAGAAGCATAATAACCAAAAGTTTTTTTCTTTCTTATTTTAAAATAACATATATTCACTTATAAGTGAGTTTTTAATGTTGAATATGCAAGTTTATAATATTTGAGTATATGAGTGACATAATAACATAAATGAGACCCAACAAGTATAAATATAACACAATAAGATAATATCTGAAAATATAGCTTTTCTTAATATACTGGAGGTCAAAATCATTGCCTTATGGGATATTAGCTGAAGTCATCAAGACAAAGTTATTGATTTGGATTTGGAGCAGAATGTAGTGGGATTTGTTACTAATTCAGTTAACTTGATCAATTGAATAAGTAGATATAGCCAATTTTTAGTGAACTTGGATTGTAGAAATTAAATTTTTAACTTCTTACTGACCTTTTCTACATTCTCAGTGTGATAAAATTGTTTTTGTACTGGCCTTTTTGTTTAGTTCTAATTTTATATATAGACAGTAGCTAAGTAAGAAAAAAGGATGTTAGAACAAGAACAATATGAAAACTTATTCCTTGTGCTCGGAAAAATGGAATCAAACAGACAAAACATGACACATTGGTGTGATTTCCTTTAGATTACTGCTTGTTTTATACTATGATGTCATATCTTACAGCAATGGGATCATGAGCAGAGCAAGGATATACTATGGATATTACCTTGAGTATTAGACTTCATGGAGTTGTAAGGCTTATAGCATGGCATTAGTAAATGTTCAATAAATTTTACTTAATGTCACCATAAGGGCAAACATGGAGATAATCAGGCAAAATGAAGGTGTTAAATACATTTTAAATGGCAAGAATCAGGTTTCAAAAATCTAGATCCATTGTTTTTTAAAAAAATATTTTGTTTTCTCATGGCATCAAGCATGTGTGTGTGTGTGTGTGTGTGTGTGTGTGTGTGTATAAATATATATAAAATGTAAGTTAAGATGGCCACCATTTTATGTTGTCCATCTCCATGATAAAACCTCTATTAACTCTTAGAATAGAGAGGTGATTGTACACCTCAGGAAGTATATGTAAATTTCAGTTCAGAAAATGACCAAACACCTATGAAGAAAATTATTGTTTCTTGTACTGCAATTCTCACATCTCTCTTTATGTGAACAGGGTACAGGGTCCACTTGATTTTTTTTCACCTAATGTGAAGGACTTTTTCTGCCTGTTGAACCCCTAATTAGGTATAAACCTGACAACTAGACACTATCCAGCCTTATGACTAGACTATTAAACCATGTTATATGTTCCTTAATGGATACTAAAATGTATTCCAGAATTATATTCTATAGTTTTAAATATATATTCCTTTTTAAGAGTATAACTATGATTTTTCTTGCCAAAGACCTGTGTAGTATGATCTACTGATGTATATAAAAATTTAATCTTTTTTTTTGTTAATTCTGTTATTCAACAGACCTCTATTGTGTAACTGCAGTGATCCTGAAACAGTGTTAGACAGTGGGAAGTTGTAAGAAAATAAGACATTTTATTTGCCTTAAAAGATTCCAGTGGGCTTTAAACACAACACTTTTTTTCTTGGAATTTCCTTATTTAAAATATGAATTCTGTTTTAAATTGATGTCATCATTTCCCTGAAATATATTTTTTAAAGTCTTTTTATTTCAACTAGTGCTGGAGACTTGATCTTTCAGTAGGGTAATAAAATTCTAAGATCTATTACTTCAATTATAAGAATGCCACATTTAAATTTATCCTTTGGTTAATTTAGAGGGAAATACACTTTTTCATCCTTAAAATCACACTTCTTCCACAGGCAAAGTGTTAATAAAATATAGTTGCAAGAAAACTTCAATTTTGTAACTGAGATTAGCATATTTGCCATAGTAAAAATCATTTTAAAACCATGACACACATTGATAATGTTGAGTAATAACCTTAGTTGAAGAAGACAATGTTCTCTACAAATGGAGTTCCACTTACACAGGGATCCATTTAGAAAAGAGTGTTTTGAATCATGATATTCTGCAAAGCAGTGTTTCAACCTTCACCCTTTGAAAAAGACATAAGCTTAAATGAAACATAGACGTTAAACTCTGACCAGAATAAATGTTTGGTTTAATTGGGCTTTACCTCCAGATGGTTATGATTTGGGCGAGTCCATTTTCTTACGAATATTTATCACAATTTTTCAAGGAATTGATGCAATAAAATGGAAAAAAAATAGAACTTTATTATATATTTAGTTTTTCTTTCTCTTTTTAATTAATGTTTATTTTTGAGAGAGCTACAGAGTGTAAGCAGGGGAGGAGCAGAGAGAGGGGGAGACACAGAACCTGAAGCAGGCCCCAGGCTCCACACTGTCAGCACAGAGCCTGACGTGGGGCTTGAACCCCTGAACGGTGAGACCATGACCTGAGCCAAAGTCCGACGCTCAACAGACTGAGCCACCCAGGTGCCCCTATATATATTTTTCCTTAACTTGAGAAACATTCATATCCTAAAAATTTGGTTTCCTTTAATCACAGAAGAAAATGTCATAATTGAGCTTTACATTTCAGACAAGACAGACTATGTTATTTTTAACTGTAATCATTTCTCAAACACTAATTTACATATGGATGATGTTTATATAGGCAGGTCATTTTGAAATTTTAACATAGCATTTAAGTAGAATTTTGGAGGTTTTTTTTGAAAAATAATGCATTTATTGCCTCACCTTCACTTTTTTGTGCAGACAATTTTTAAGATAAATTTTTACTGCCAGAAAATGTACTATTTTAATTGCAGTTAGGCTTTAGTGATAACCATCAAGCTGGTGCCTAACTCCAAAAAGATCTTTCCAACTGTTCTGTGGATAGTTAGGCAACTATCTCTAAGTAATTATGATAATGTAAATGAGCTACAGAATTGAAACCTGGTAAAATATGATACACCTTGGGAATAAGATGTGTAATGGCACTTAAACATATTGATTAAAATATAAACAATTTTGGGGGAAATCATAAATGTATTGCCATGACCCACCATATAACTGATGGAATCCATTTTCAGTGTGAAAAAATGGTTAGGTAAGCTAATATTGAATCAAGAAACAGGATAGATTAAGCTTAGTATAATAGATACATTTAAATAAAAGTTGGTGTGGAAATCACATGAGTGTTACTCTGTTGGCAGTAACCAGTTTCCACACACAGTTAGAAATGTGTCAATCTCATCAGGACAGTGATTGTTAACTTGGTGTTTTTACAGAGTTTTAATTTCTTATTATGATTTTTGGAAGTGACTATGCATTGCTTTACCAAAGAAAATGAACCAGTAAAGGTTATGAAAATAAATAGATTTTCCAATTTTCAAAACTTTGGTATTTGTTACTTTCTAATTTTTAGCAACAATCCTATTTATCCAGAACCACTTACACTTTGCTGAAGATTCACTTACTATCTTGAGAATTAGATTTTCTCATCTGAAAATTAGATCATTGGATTCAGCCATTTTTTTTCACTTTTATTAAAAATTGAATTATGCTCTTAATTAATACTTAGGCATCCTCTTTGGCAGATTTCCTCATAGTACCCAACATTTGTCTGGCCTGTTTCTTTTTATCATTTGATATATGTTCAAACAGTGCAAATCAGTGTTGACATTGACTCCTGAAAAACAATTACGAAATAAACTCCGTGGTTCAATCTCTCCTGACAATGAACAATTTGCAACATCCCCATTGTTTGTATGATCTCTCTTGTCACTCTCTTGCCTTAGTGTTGATAACAGAGCATTGCCTTTATCTTCTTTGTCTCTGCCTGATTAATTTTTCCCTTCTGAACTAGAAAATTAACTTTTTCCTCCTAAATAAAAAGATCACAAAACAGAAGAACTCTAAAATCTCAAGCAGATTATTGGTGTTTATAGTTTGATTAGAAAAGTAATCACTTACAATAATATGTAGCTACCCTATTTTTATCAGAAATATTATTTCTGATTTTTTTTTCTGTAGTAAAGCATGAAGATGAATTTAGTAATTTTACTTTTGTGAATATTGGAGACACTTAGTTTTGGGGTAATAGGTAAATATAATTTTTGAAAAGTCAAACGGGTCATTTGGATTGATGGTGTTTCAGGATATGTCTTAGAAAAGCTAATTAAAGCTAACGTTTGTTGATTTTATTGGCAGCCTGTTCATTCAAAACAAAATAGAGTTAAATTGAAGAAATAACGTAAATAATCAGAACTGTCAATCTATTGCTGGAAGGAAAATCAAGTTTGGGATTAAAAGGACAGAATTGCAAATTAGCTGAAATAGCCCTCAAATATGCTGCCTGAAAGTCAAACAGCAAGTACTATTTGCTTACAGGTACAGAAATTGGAACTATGTTTTGCCACAACAGAGCAGCCTACCACACTCTCTCCAGAGCACTGCAGAAACAGGACATTTCAGGATGGTTCTGAAACCTGGACAGTAGCCCAGGAATGCTTATTTTTATATGTACTACCTCAGTGATTTCTGAACCATTTGCTTGCATTTATCATGACTTACTGCACTGTGCCCTGTCATCTTATGAAAACTTTAGGAAAGAGCAATTCTGTCAGGGTTTTGCTGGAGGTAGTACCAAAACAAAAGCAAAAACAAAAACAAAAAAAACACCCCAACTACTTTATACCGTAGGTGGGTGGCTTTAGGAGTTGACAAAGATGGGGGAAAGTACAGTTCTAGAAATGCCACATATTGGCCACAAGACATCTTTATTGTTTGTTATATTAAGCAACCTTATCCCACTGTTCACATCTTGAAAGTGTAGCAAGAGAGATATCTTTCTTAAGCATATGTCTATATGGACCTAATATTTAAAAATGTTTCTTCCATGGATATAAGGTCATTTGGAAGTTATTTAAAATCCCCAAACTATTTAATGTTACTAATGCAGGCAGCAGCAAATTATAAAGAATCTGAAAATAATATAAAACAAAACAAAAAACCGCATAAATTAATGTCAAATGAGCACCCTGTGATTTTTGCCTAAGGGGCGTCTTAGCTATTCTGAGCAGTAATTGATGGAATGAGACGTAAACAGTCACTGGCAAGGTGAGAAGCTGGATGGGCCAAGTCTTAAAATGCTGTGAGTTTAGGGAGCATTGTCAGTGGGAACCATTGTGTGGACAATACAGTGAATCGCAGCTATATGATTAATCAGATCAGTCCTCTATTCTAAAAGTACAAAGAGAATGATGTGCTGGCATCTGATCTGGAATTGAATGCTTGTGTATTAATGAATTTGTATAGACTGTGCCCTCCAATGTTTTGCCTGGAAAAGAAATTCATTAGGAATTTGGACAAAAGCAACATGAGATAACCATAATAGAGCTGGAGTAACCTGTACGGAGGAAAAGCTAACGTTAAGAAGAATAAGCTCATTAATCCTAACAGTATGTTATTGAGGTTGAAGCTAATTACTGAGTGCTTTAACATGATTAGTCATTGCTTTATTACTAAAAAATGTAAACATGCTTTAAGCATAGATAAAAGTAACTGGCCAAAATAAACCATAGTAATTTCAACTAAATAGCAAACAGTTTCACAGGAGAAATGGGGGATATTTTGGGCTCTGAAAGAGAAGATCACAATATTCACTGTGGCACCATTATCCCTTTGTTTCTAAAATGGAGTTTACTGTGCTTTGAAACTAGATTTCCACCACCAGATAATGATAATAGCCAACATTTACTCGAGAGTTCACTGTGTGCCTGGCATTCTTCTCAACACTTTACATGTATTAACTCCTTAAATAGGAACAGTGACCTTGTGAGTCAGGTACTATTATTAATATCTCTTTTATAGCTGAGACGAAGTTAAATGATTTGCTTAAGGTCACAGTTCTCATAAGTGAAGAGTAGTCCAGGACTTGAACCCTCCCGGTGTTGGACCAGAGGCTTTGCTCGTAGTTGCTAGGCAATACTGCCTCCCGACTGAACTTTAAGTTAAAAAGATGAAATTGTGGTGCATCACCAAGAGTCATTTGTGCCAAAAATAAATTCTTTGTGTAAAGGCAAAGAGGGTAAAGTCTCCAGTGTTTTGTTTTTAATTCCTTTCACGTCCGCATTTTGCCGCTGAGCACGTGGCCCAGTGATAGAACTGTCCCTGGGCTCGTGTGCCTCTTTCCAGGTTGCCGTGAACCGTCACAGACACTAGGTAGGAAGAGAAGGAAGAGCATTTGTATCTCTTTGGCAGTAGGATTCTGAATGCTTTTCACAAACAGTGGATTTTAGCAATGAATTTAAAACACTCTGCTGAGCTCAAAATAGAACAGGAGTTTTTCGATTATCCTTTTTTTAAACTACTCATATCTGATAAGGAGGCATGGAGAAGAGGGGGAGGTCAAACCATAATGATAACAAAAAGGCCTTTCTTCTCTCCTAGACTAGAACGATGCTTTCTGACTTAAAGTTTTTTAAAAAATTCCAGCCCCTGTTTCTGGGGTCAGAAGTACCAACCACCATCGATCTCTGCACAAAGTTGTCAACTAACATCAGCACAGGCCTTCTCCCAACCTATTTCTAATGCACTGAGAGAACACATCCTCATGTCTACTTAGAAGCATGCATATAAGTTACTGTTTATTAAATTTCAGACATTTTCTTAGTTAGGTTTTTCAGTTTTATCACCCACAATCCCCAAAATTATCTATTAGTTTTATACAGTTTGATAAATATACCGTATTTCATTCCTGGCTCAATACCTCATTGCTTAAAAGTCTAACAATAGGTGGCAAACACTTGTCAACCACATATTGGACTTTTCAAATCCTTCTGAAGTCTGAGAACTGAGGGGAATGATTTCAGCTCGAGTGTCAAATAAAATGTCTTTATCATTGATTCTTATAAAGGATGCGTTATGATAAAACTTCTAAGTGAGGAAGTTGCAGTTTTGAGGTACATTTGAAGGTGAAAATGAAATAGCCATGTGTTAGGCATACACAGCTTCCCTTATTCCATTTGGCAAAGGAAATTGATCCTTGGAACAACATGCTAACCTTTCTGTCCATTGTGTCTAGTGCATGTGGGTCATTGAATAACTTTCACAAATGCTATTTTTATTTAGAACATAAATTCTGTCACATTCCCAAAGAATAAAAAAATTGGCTCTTTGAGAAAGTTTCTTGATATGAGACAAGCAGATTGACTTATCCTTCTAAAAACCTGTAGTTTTGAAACTTCCATCGCTTGCATTATGATTGTGTGGCCTCAGTTATTATTTGAAGCTTAGTGAGATTTGGGGGCAGCAGCTTTTTCTTGATGACCTGTACTAATAAGCTTTAATTGGCAGAGAATTTTCAATTATTCTAATTAAAGAGCAGACTCGAACATGTTGACCAAACATTTTGTGTTGCTAATTAGACAACAAGAAGTTGGTAAGGACATACTTTTACATCAACCATTGATGTAAGAAACACAAGTTTACCTGTTACTTTGTCAGTGAACTAGAGTGGCAAGATTTCTTTAGTTTAAATTATTAAGGTGAGATATCAGGAAAAAATCCTTCTCAGCTGTGAACTCAAAGACATACAGGCAAGTTTACTTTGAACTCAATAACCTGTAAGGATAGAAATCAGTTTGCTGTAGGGATGTGAGGAATGATTTTTGTATATCTGTTTAAAGAGTCATTTTTAGAGAAGTAATTTTTTTTTAAATTACAGTTTTTTGATGTGACTCATGTTCAGTGAGACCCAACATAAAAGCAAACACTTTTGGTACTTCTATTTATCAGGTTTAGGTAGAAGACTGCCAAATTATTTTGGTTTCACGATAGGTTATGGTCTTATGACAAGGTCCCAAGTTGGGGTTCGGAAACTATAATCTTGGCGTGCAGACATGATTAACACATTGTGTTGCTTTAGCTTTCTAGAAGACTTAAAATATGGCTGGAGTTCTCCTCTATTTAGAAACTAAACAGACAAGGCCTTGTGAGAAACTAAATTAATTTTGCATTGACATTCTGAGTGTTGGTGATAATTTGTAGTGACATTATGTCTATTGGTTATGATCGTGATAGGGAAGCTCCATCCAAATGGACATAACAGGAGCCAAGTGTAATAGTCTTACTATTGGAAATTTCTGCCTTGAGGAGAGCAGAGGCTCTCTAGCGTGTACTTTGTTTTCTGCCTCCACAATTATGTATTAATATACATCAATTCTTGGAAGTTGAGGAAGGACATGAGAGGATTAATGGAACTGGACACCATTATAGTAGTGGAGTATAAGTTCTATAGTGGTTTTTCTGCAGGGATGTAGTAAAAAAGGCACATGGACACCAATTCCTAGCCTTTGCACATTCACAATTTCAAGAAAATGAATAAAAATAGAAGTGGAAAGTGGCTATGTAACTTAAGCTGGTGTGTTTTTGCTCATCAAATAAATAATTTTTCACAAGTATCAAGAATTGATTCAACAAAGAGGCCTAATATTGTATGTATTGTATGATTTGTCCTTTTAATTACAACCAATTTTATTTCTTGAAAATATTCATAGGGAAGGTATGCTTAGCCTGACCATAATAAGAAAATTAGATACGATGATTGTACACATCTATATAACCATATACATATTGCTATATGATTGTCTAAAGTGAAAAGATTTTTCCATACCCTACCAAAAGTTTTAATAAAAATACTTTAACTACAGTATATTGAAGCCTTCCTTAACTTCAGCTCTTTTTTTCTGCTACAGACTTATCTATGATAGTGGTAGAATTATGGCACTATATTGTTGAACCTTCAACAACATGGATTTGAACTGGCTCGATCCACTTGTATGTGGATTTTTTTTTTTTTTTAATATCCGTAAGGCTTCCCGTCAACAGTAGGCTATTAAGACTTGGGGGAGCCAAAAGTTATGTGCAGATTCTTGACCGTGTCCCTAACCCCCATGTTGTTCAGGCATTAACTGGCTTCTACTAAGGCTGTGGTTTTTTTCAAGTTATCTCAGAAATTTTCAGCTGTCTTTATTACAGATTGATTGTGTGTCTTAATAAAATTACTATTTTGATTTGGCAAGCTCTTGAATATATTTTTACATAGATTTCTGATTGGAGTGCTAATCTTTAGATTTTTGAGTGTGACTCTTTGAGAGGATTAATGGAACGGGACAACATGAGAGTAGTAGAGTAAAAATTCTGTAGTGGTTTTCAGGCAGTGATGTGGTAGAAAAGACAAATGGACACCCATTCCTAATTTGAGATGTCTGTTCAGTAGGTAATTTATTTTCCTTAATTGCATACATTCTATTTTTTTCAACCACAAAATGTATATGAATGATGTGCATGGATTGGCAGAAGTGAACTATAGCAACATGAAAATAACTCGGTATCACTTCTAGATCAGGCAATGGATACTAGCAGTTCACAGTATTTTTTAAAACTTTTAAAAATTACATCTTATATTCAAACCAAAAGGATCAGAAATATGCCAAATGTAAGATCATTTATAAAAAATAATTTGCAAACTTAATAATCATATGACATTTGAGGTAATTATGTGTGTATTTTTGATATACAGGGTGGCATTAAAGTACAAATATAGTCTATTGACCATAATGATGGAGTTCCAGATGTAGACAAATGAGATGACTCTCCTCAAACTTCCAATAAATTTATTACCTAATTTAGGGATATTTGTAGCCTATGAGCTCTTATTTATGTTTATTTAACTTCACAAAGTTAAGAAAGAATTAAGGAATTATTTAGTTTCTAACACCCTGAAAGAGTGGCCAAGAGACTGGAAATGTCTTCATTTAGTGCGAATGTAGTTAAAGAAATCATTGCTATGCTACTGTCCAGGTCTTAAAGTGCGAAGTGTTGAGAAGACATAGCAATTTGCTTAATTAGTCCCTGTTCTTTTTACAGGGCAAGAAATAAAATTACTCTTTGGCAATCACATGTTACTTGAATTATATTTAATCTTGTATTAACCTGACAACATACCAGCACACTCACACATACAACCCCTAATGCAAATATGGACAGAAGGAATCCCCCCATCATAAACCAGTATATTTCTTTCTAACATGCAACAAATGTTAATAGCTCTGATGGAAAACGCTAAGGTGCCACAGTGAGTAAGGCAGAGCTCATGTTTTAGAGGTTTATGGCCTGACTAAAAGTAGATCAAGTTTGCATTTGTGTGTTTCCTCTTTCTGACTCCCTAATGTCAACTGACTTCTTGCCGAAAATATATGCTTTTCATTCTGACCAATAAAAGGCAACTTGGTGAGTTATAGAGATTGACTGGGTGCTTGACATGTGGTGCTGCTCCATTAAAACAGTGGGCAATTGGTACTGGGGAGGTTTAGGAGAATTTAACTTGTCTTGCTTGTTTTTAGATATGTTGATATCCTAATATTCTAAAAATATAATAATGTAAGCTTAGTTCACATACAATAGGTTTCCTTATATTGCTTTTGTAGTTCAAGTGTAAAAAACAACAACTGATAATGTGTTCCTAGTCATTCTATAATTGTGTTCTGATATTACCAGGCAGTTTTTGTAGACATAGTCAGATAAGCACATGGTTCATTATATAAATGCAAAGTGCATCTTTTCAATCATTATTGCTGAAGTAATTTTTAAAGAATGCCCATTGAGTGGTCCATCTTCCCACTTGACCACTCTAAGATAGGTGGATATGTTTGATTCCTTTTCCATTCTTTTATTATTAAAAGAAACTTAGGGAAAATAAAACATTTTTTTCAATTAAAAAAAAAACCCTGGTAATTATATTGTTTTAATTTTGCAAAATAGCCACATATCTATATACTCCAAATAAATTGTCATGTGTAACTATATGCTACAAATGATGAAATATGGCTGAAAATAATTTCCCTTATTGTACTACAATGTATGAATAATTATAGATGTAAACACTTAACACGACATTTTCCTATGATACCAATATTCTATAGGTACCATTCACAATACAGTATATTCTATTGCTACTTTGTGAAATGAGTTCTTGAGATTCATAGTAAAGCACTACACAAAGCATTATTATTAAAGAATTATAGGGAAAATTTTTCCAACTGAAAACTGGTAACTGAAGGTATTATTTAAAATAAATGTATTGCAGAGTAGATAAGTTCAATGTAGCAATATCTTTCTATTTTGGTTTCAAATTAAGTTTCTATATACACAAAAACAATTTGCCTCAAGTATTAGGTGATATATTTTAGAAGACTTAAAATAACCAAAATAATGTTGCAGTGTGTTACATTAGTAATTTATCAATATAAATTATTCCTATTAATAATTGGTAGAATTTTTTTTCCTCCCTGTGCTAGTGATTTCAGTTGATGGGGCTTTAGTAACATGTATAGGGATGCATCTTAATATCTATATTTGCTGAACAGTGTTAAAAACACAAAACTGTCCCCATTAAAACGGACTTTTGTACACTATAATTTGAATTAAGTAATAAATATATAACGTATTTAAAATGTTGTATATCAAAATGTATAACATTCCATTTTTGGCTATATTTTGTAAAACATTTTTGGTGTAATCAGTATGACTCTCACATATGTCAAATCAAGTATTTTACTATTTATTTAAACAGATATATACCTAATGTATTTGGAAGCTTATTGCACTCATATAATTGTATATATTGTGACTTCAAAAGTCTGTACTTATCCTTGCTTTAAAAAAGTAGTATGTGCATTTCTTTCCAATTTATTTTAATTAATTATATTAAGGAAAACATCCTTTACTAAATGTATCTTAAAATTCACAATAAAGTTTCAGAAATTGTTTTGTACAATGTTGAGATTTTGTGTTGAATTTGTTTGTGAACATTTTTTGAAATTGTTCTCTGGTTGTCTAATAAGGGTTCCCCAACCTTAACCTTATTGGTCCAACGATGAGTTACAACATGTGGTGTGGTGAATAGTTAGCCCCTGTTCTGACTGTTCTTGTAAGCGGTGAATTGCTAACACTTGTGGAACCTTGGCTAAAAGACACTGAATGCACTTCCCCCTCAAATTTCTAGTAACTCATTCTGTCCAGTTTTCAGCATTGGGATGTCAAGGAATTTGGACTTTGAGTGCTCTAGAATGCAGAGAAGCAGTTACATGGAGGTAATGTGGAGAAAATATATGCAGGTCTGTTAATCCAACTTGTTAATCCTCTATTGACAGGAGTTAAATGAAGACTTAAGAGTGAAAGTTTGGCGAATTACCTTTGACACCCCACTAAAAAGATAAGGCCAGACTCCCAAATACAGTAAATATATATATATATCTCCATATTTGGTTCGGGTTAGTTCACTGAGGGATAGACTCACTTATTTTGTTAAGAAAATTCAGGTTTCACAAGTAAGGACAAGCCCTGTTTTGTTGTGAGCTTGCCACGGTAGTTCAAGACTCCCTGGAAACCTGTTGGGGCAAAACCAATTGACCATTTCCACATGAAACACATGTACCTCGACACGCTGGATGGGGATAAATGTGTGTTTCATGGTTAGATTTCTTACAATAAGAAGTGGGGAGTTGAGGTAAATTTTCATAACCACTTTCCCAGTTGCATATTGATTATTTTATCCATATACTTGTTAAAGAAAAACAGAAAATCATGGGTGTCCTTAAAAGTTCCTGGCATTTTTCATGTTGAAAGACTTCCATTTGAAATAGTAAAGATGAAAACGTACTAATCATAAACATGGCATGCATGTTATAAAATCGGTTGCCCTTAAATTTATATTTTAGTCCAAAGAGATTTAGCCCATCTGCCCTATTTGCTGGTTTTGATTTTGCAAATTTCTCCCCTTAAAAAGAGTAAATTGGTCAAGTCTAATCATCAAATGTAGTTGAATGAAAATATTTTTGCCTGCGCTGACATTCTGATGCTACACCTAAAACAACACATTTTTACCTTCCATTCATGTGATGAAAAATATTTTGAATACTGATGTATTCAAATTTGAGGACAAATAGGAGCTGGGCAAGTGGCTTGTTGGTATATAAAACAGCCAGGGATAACAAGGTGTTTTTTCCATTGGAGAACTGGAGTGATCCCAAGTATGCATTTTCCCCTTTGGATTACGTGCATGAGAGCAGATGAGGAGCGGATAGAGGGAGAAAGAATCCCCCAGAGGCTCTGCACTGTCAGCACAGAGCCCTACGCAGCTCAACCTCACGAACTGTGAGATCATGACCTGAGCCAAAACATATTACAACGTATAAATATAGCACATTATCCAAACCACTGTCACCATTTAATTGTTCCTCAAACATGCATTCTAATATTAACCTGGAGGGTTTAATAAGAATTATTAGTAGTACTTTAGAAGATGAAAGTGATTTTTAACAAGAATCAGTAGTGGAAAAGAATGAATATTATGCCTGAAGCCGATATGTTCTGATAGACAACACCAGCTAATGTAGTCTATATTTTTAAGTATTTGAGGACTAGAAGTAAAGTGCTTTATCTTAGAGATGTACATAGGTATATATTCATATGTTTTTATATAGATAATTTATGTATATATGTAAAGAAGAATATATGTGTATTTAGATAGAGAATGATTGGAACATTAATTCTTCCATACTATAAAACCCAATTATTGTTATTTATTAAATGCAATCAGCTATCTATCTATTATACAATCATATTTTAATACATATTTTAATGCCAGCAATTGCTTTTGATATTCTTTGAATAAATATATCAGCTTTTAGTTTTAAATTTTTAAATAGAGCCTTTGGAATTATTATTAATATTTTTATTAGCCTAAGCATCATAGGCTGAGGTCATTATTTTTATACAGTTGCTTTTGGTACTGAAATATATTTCCTTTAGTAAAGCTTTCATAAAGCACCCACTTAGTTTTTGAAAATGTACAAGTAACCATCTACTCATGGATATATAAAAGATTCAGAGTTCTCCAGTGTAAATGAATTGTTCTTTTAACTTTCTCTTTTTGGTTACTTTAAAATAGATGTCAGAAGAAAAAGGAAGATTCTATACTTTATTGAATAAATATCTACTGATCACCCTTATTATGGCGTGTATTTTTGCCAAGTGAGCCTTTATGCATAATTTGATGCGTTTTGAATGCTGTACTTAAAGCCTTCGTTTCTAAGGTGACTAGGTTTTTTTGGGGACAGGGCCAGTGAAGCGGACAGAGTTTTGTATACCAAATGGGATTTAATAATATGCTACAAATTCAAAGAATTCTCGCAGAATTCCTGGTTTATGGTAGAAACTCAAATACTTTATGGAGAAATGAATTACAGAAGACTCCTGATGACAGACTTGTTTTATTAATGTATATTAACACTTATAATTTATGGGTTTTTTTTTCAAATAAAATTTCAGGCAATCTTGTTAGATAGTAAAATGGATGCTAAGGAGAATTTTATTTCATTACTTTTTCCTCACTATACTTGGAAGATAGAAAAAGGTATGTTCCGTATACAATGGGGAAAATCACTTTTTTTTTTGTTTTGTTGTATGCAGTGCATACTTGATATTTAAAATAAATATTGTCTTTAGAGTCCAGAAAAGTCATCATCCACCTATTTTCCCATTTACGTCTATACTTAATAAAATGGTATTGTATTTTTAAAGTATTGAAAGCAAATACTGGTAAACTTTGGTTTTGATAAGCATGTGTTATTTTCTTTGCATCATGTCTTTCTTCTACTTCCTGTCTCATGTAGAAGAGTAAGAGTGTTGAAATTAATCCATTTATGAATCATAACTATTAGTTGGCACAGTTAAGGGACTATTTTGAAATATATGGATTAAATGCATGCATGTTATATTGTGCCTTTTAGCAATTACTTATTTTAGTCATTTTGGAAATGTACAATAGCCTCAAGCATATAAATGGTTATTAATATAACAAACATATTTGTTACTTTAAATATTTCATTTATAACCAGTAGTGCTTAAACGTTTTTTTTCTGACTCCTTTGAGTATCATTTAAAAGCTGTAGGCTCACTCTCTAGAAGAAATCATATACCCGCATATATATTTTCTTAAATTGCAAATGATTCAAAGTTTCCACAGACCCTGTGAAGCCCATCTATGAAATCTGCCAGGGACCTATGGCCCTGGGTAATAACCAAATACATATAAATTGTTGGGCTCTCTATGCAACTCCTACCAAATATTCTTTGAACATAGTTGAAGTATTTCAAATAAAAGAAATTTAAAATTCTTAGCACTGTGTTTTAGAAAATGAACTTTTTGGGGAATAATTCCTCCTGTGATAATGGATAGAACCTAGAAATATTTTTCCTTCCTTATCTTGTACATAAAGTAGAAAAAATTAAGATAGCACATTAAAAACATACATTTTGCCATAGGAATGAATACATTTATCACATTAATAAGATGTTCTTCATCACATATATAATTGATGCTATTAGCAGATATGCAAATAAGCAGCTAGACAGCCAGCCAAATAGAATAGGCAGCTTTAAATTTAAACTCTCTCTGATGTACGCAGTCCTCACTATTGGTTAAATTTTATTTTTATTTTTATATTTTGTCCATTGTCCTTTTGCTGCTGTAAGGTGCACAATCCCTATGGAGTGACATAACACAGGTGCAATTTCCTGTTCACCCTTACATTTCCAACCTAAATTTTGCCTGACATTTTCTTCTTCTTACAGAGAGAATAATAACAACAATGTTTTTATTGCCTGTAGCCACATAAATTTCTAAAGTAATTTCACATAAAATGATGTGTTTGAAACCCACAAAAAATGTATGAATTTGGTGTCTATCCCCATTTCTGAGAAAATTAAAGCTCAGTGTCTGAGCCTTTTTCCTGCCACACAGCTTCAGCTTGGATTTTTTTTTTTAATCTTCTAATACTCATGCCAGGAGGCTGGATTGATTTGAAAAAGAGACAAAAGTGTGTTAATGACAATGATAGGAAACATTGTATAAGCATACGCCAAAATGTATTTGCCCAGAATTCATCTTTGAAAATATGTTTAAAACTTTTGAAAATATGTTCAAAACTAAATGAGGTATTTATTATAATATTTTAATAGTATTTGTCATATATATATACATGCAGAGAGACTTTTCACCGTACATTTTCACCATCTGTAGTTTGCTCTAATTCCTGATCAGAGACATTTCATACTAGGTGAAATAGTAAGGGTTTCTGTCTTTCTGTGTGTCTATCTCTTTGTCTCTTGTCCTCCCTGCCTCTCTCCTTTTCTTTCTTCTTTCCTTTCTTCAAGTATGGAAGTCTTCTGCCAGAATTGAGAGATAAATGTAGTTTCTCTCATTTTTCAGGGGTAAGGTGTCCTGAATGTCCTGAATGAGAATTCTAACCAATACAAACTTATTTCCATGTCCAGAGTATGATTCTTTACCAATCCATTTCATGAGGATGGATTTCTGTCTTTAATTCCCCTCCAGTTATGTTTCATCTTCGGTTTGGGCGAATTGATATTTGTACCAGAAATGCTATATGTAGTAATTACTATGCGTTAAAAACATTCAACACATTCTTTTATTCCTGGAATGTTTTAAAACCCACAGAAAGCCCTAATCCTCATTTCATTGATGAGGGAACTCAACTGTCAAAGACATTAAGTAGTGTATCCAAAAAGTGCGTTTCAACTTCATAACAAATTATTACAAGATTAAGTAGTAAATCACTTCAACTTTTCCCTGTATTTTTTATGAGTTTATTAAAGCATATTTTACATATCACATTATTCACTATTTATAGTATACAATTCCACAACTTTCAGTAAATTTAGCAAGTTGTGCAACCTTCACTATAACTCACTTTTCAAACATTTTTATCAGTCCAGTAAGATCTCTGTGTCTATTTATTATTGATCTTTTCTCCTCAACCCTCAACCCCCAACCTTGGCCCTAGGCAATCACTAATTTACTACCTGTCTTTATAGATTTAGTACTGTGAAAATATAATAACATCTACCTACATGAATCATCCTCCACCCCCATAGATTACCTAATTGGCCTCAATCCTTATATTTCTCAAAAAGAACTGTTAAAATCAAATAATAAATTATTGTTATTGCACCCCAAAACTGGCATTTCATCCTTCATTACCTACTAAATAAATAATAGACTACCTATTAAAAGATTAAAGGATCTCAAAATGTATAAAATTAACAATATTCAAGACATTATTAATTTAATGAGCAGGTCTGTACTTACTGCATTTTTATAAGCATTTTCTTTTGGCTGGTTTGGATGTGGTTCTGATGACCTCCCATTAGGAGATTCACACACAGAATCCACCTTCATTTCAACTGGCAACTCCTCCTTGACCTGTATCACACCATGGTAATTATTACTGGCTCTCGGTAGACATTCCCTCCTTTCTATCAATGTGTCTCTTCATTATGTTGTGAAGACATGTTAGTTTTTTACTCCATTTCTGCATGCATTCTAAACACAGAGTGGTTCCAATAGTGCGCTTTTGTCAGAAAACTTACAGAACCATAAAAACTATCAGTTCTCCCTCAGGAAGTTACATGAGTAGAAACAAGCTACCAGTGATTTCCTTGCAATTATTTACAGAGGTCATTAGAACAAAAAACTTAAAGTTTAAAGGATAATCAATCTAATAAAATAATAAATGAGAATATTAGTACATTGGCGAAACTGATAATATATACTACAAAACAGCAAATTATCCAATTATATGTGTTTTTATCTTAAGATATCATTCCTGGGTTTTGGTAGCAAATTTAATTTCTCAATTGTAATTTTTGAGCAAGTATTTCAATGATCTCATTCTCTGGGCAAATATGAAGCAGGTGGTATTATAAGGAGATGACCAGACATGCTCAATAACGGGCAATAGTTCCCTGAAGATGCATCATACCTATGAAGAATGAAGTACATAAAAAATAATGGAGAGGAAAGTGAAGTTGCAAAGCTTATTTTGGTCTTCCGTGGTCAGTGTTGACTTGTTGTCTTTGTCCCCTCTTTTAATTTGGAGCCAGTAATTTTACAAGTGTCTCAGTGTTTGTGAAACAGAGAAATATTAAATGTGTCAATATTTCTTTACTGCTTATATGAGTGCAATAATCAATAAGTTAACACGATTTGAAAGGGCTTAGAATAATGCATGCGACACGGTGAACGTCATAAAGTGTTTGATAAATAATATTGCTAAACAAAACAAAATTTTCTTCTCAGTTTAACTTTAACAACTTTTTGGTTTAAACAGTATTCTGTCCAATCAGTTTTTTTTTTTTTTTTTTTAAGATTCATCTTGAGGCGCCTGGGTAGCTCAGTTGGTTAAGCATCCGACTTCGGCTCAGGTCATGATCTCACAGTCTGTGGGTTCGAGCCCTGGGTCAGTCTCTGTGCTGACAGCTCAGAGCCTGGAGCCTGCTTCAGATACTGTGTCTCCCTCTCTCTCTGCCCCTCTCCTACTTGCTCTCTGTCTCTCAAAATAAAATAAAGCATAAAAAAATTTAAAAAAAAGATTCATCTTGACTTCTATGAAAGAAAAAAACAAAATAATCTAAATGTATAAAATTTGGAAGTTACATTGTTTCTTATTCCTGTCTGCGTATGTGTAACTTAGATATCAGTGACACTGAAGGTAAATGCTAGCCTGGTTTGTAGAATCAGATCTGATTTACCAAAAATATTTAAAACTAGCTTCACTTCTGTAGTGAAATATGGGCAGAATTAGTAGAAGGATGTTGCCATGGGAGTACAAGAGACCATCCAATTTGAAAAATTAAAAGAGCCTTTTATTGAATCTCCCAAGAACATAACTGTAGGCTTTTTCTTTTATCATTACTTGTAATTGAAGTTTTCCTTTTCTCACTTATAAGGAAGTGAACTAAGAATATATATCCAAGGTGATCTACAGTAATATAGATTTGCATGAGGGGTTCCTTATTTTTATGACTGATTGTTTTTGAAAAAAAAACTCACGTTTTGGACTTTAACAGATAGGTAATATAGTTGGGATTCAGGTTTACTTCTTAAGTCCATTCAACATCAGATAGGATTTGAGATATTGTGCTTTTCTGCATTTACTTATATCAGATGTGATGAAACTTAAATAGAGGGAAAATAGATAAATGACTAATGCAAAAATGAATTGTGTGAATGGAAGGGATAAAGTCATCAGGGGAGTATGACAGAGGCTTTCTTTTTTCTTCTTGTTCCTTGTGTGTGTGTGTGTGTGTGTGTGTGTGTGTGTTCAACATCCTGTAGTACACAGCATGATTCTTTTTATATAATTGACCAAGAACTAAAGCTTCAAGGAAAGGGAAGATCTTATGACACTAACCTTTCTGGTATGGGATTAACTTATCGAATATCTTTATTTCACTAGGCTGAAGAATTTATCCTAGGGGTGCCTGGGTGGCTCAGTTGGTTAAGCATCCAAATTCAGCTCAGGTCATGATTTCACAGTTCATGGGTTCAAGCCCCACATCGGGCTCTGTGCTGACAGCTAGCTCAGAGCCTGGAGCCTACTTCAGATTCTGTGTCTCCTTCTCTCTCTGACCCTCCCCTGATCACACTGTCTGTCTCTCTCAGAAATAAATTAAAAAAAAAAAAAAACATTAAAAAATTAAAAAAAAGAATTTATCCTAGATATAGCCTGAATCTGGCATGTCACTGGATGCATGTTTTATTATAACTAAATGTGCATTTCATTGGACATATGTGGGCACAGTAGTATGCCTTGTGCTATAATTAGGTTTTCAGTTTATCTCCCCTAGCTTTTACAAAATTAAGTTGAGTGTAAACAAATTGAGAAAGAAGCAATAGGAGGAAGAAACCCACAACAGAATTGGGGAGAAAAAAAGAATTGGGTAGAAAAGATGGTTCCCCCTAGTCAATTTTCCCTTCTGGCTGTTGATGGAAGACACCAGAATTTTGCATAAACATTTCTTATAAACACATAGAAGTCATATATGCTTCTGGCAATAAACTCAATGACCAAAGTGTTTAAATTGAATGGTTGCAAAAGTTGCAGCTTTGTACACAAAAGTAAGGAAAGGACTTTATCCCTCTTGTAGAATATCTACATTATTTTAAATGGCATCTCCTAGGGAAACTGCTTTATTCACAATGAATTCTACTTTTCTGAGTTTAGCCGCCAATGCTTATTCAGCATTCCTTCCATTTTATGAGAAAGTCCAGGACCCCTCTAATACATTTCTTACTCCCCTTTCCACTTTGAATTTATTGCCACTAAGTCACACTGGTTATGTTGTTGTCATCAGGACTCCAAGGAACTTAAAAGTATTTTATAAAAGCACTTACAAATCTATGGATTTTATATGATAAAATTAGACTATATGCAGCCCAAAGGCTCTGCAACCAACAGGTTCTATAATGATGAGTGGGATGGTCAGGAAAACTTCACAGAAGAGACTGAAACTTAAGAAGTGTCTCAAAGTTTAGGTTGGTAGTAACATAGTTTTTTTGTCTGTTTGTTTTCAGTTTTTTCATATCACTTTAATATTTATTCTCTCAATTATGCACAAAACATGGGTTTGGAAAGTCAGGTATTTTTTCCCCACAGCTTATCATTGACAAAAGTAAGATTGAATGATGGACTGCATGGTGGAAGAAGAATATATATTATATTCTTAATGTGTACTAAGAACTATATTAATTTATTTTAAATCTTCCATCAGTCCTTCTCATTATAATTCAGTTTGCCCCTATTTTTGCAAGTAAGAAATCAAAGAAGTGACTTGCCTAGGGTCACATGGAAAGCAGAGAGTTCAATTCCAGTAAGAACACTTTGCATCTTATTTGATTCAAATTTCTTTGTTTCATATAGTTTCTTGAAGGAGAATTAGTAGAGGGAAAAATAAAGAGAAGAATGCTCTGAGAGATGCCTGAGACAGGGCCAGTAGAGGAGAGATAATAACCTACAGAAGTAGATTAACAGTCTAGGTGGCAGTGCGGCTGGTTTGACCAGGCAGAGTCTTGTGCAGAGAAGTGGTTAGAGGTGTGCCTGGAATAGCATCTGGGGTTAAATTAGAGGGGGCAACAATAATTCTCCAGGTGTTTCTGTTGCTTCCAGTGTATTCAAACTGAAGTGTGGGGGTATGTTCCTACCATGTAAAGTTATGTGTTGTTTTCTTTTAAAATATTGGAAATAGTTATGGCCAGTAGAAAGCAATCCAAGATTGTGAGCAGGAGAGGACATGAACAAAGTGTAGATGGTGGAGATGAACTCTTCACATTCATTCAAATACTTATCAAGTATTTATTGAGAACCTGTTATAAGCTAGAATCTGAGACAAAAAGATGAGCAAGACATTCTCCTTGTTGTCAAGGAATTTCTATTATTCAAGGCACATATATTTTCCAAGGAATTTACATTCTAGATAAAGAAAAATATAGTGATTATATAACGTATGTATTAAACATACATAGGTGTAGATTTGTTTTACTCCTGGAATTAGGATTTAGCCATAAAGATAAAAACCTCAAAGAGCGAATTATTTTCCAAAAAAGGAGTATTTTCAGAACATCGACCAAGTATTAGTAATGTTTTAATATTATTTAATTATTTAATTAGTGGTTACTAAAACATCAAAAATATACTTCATTGCTTTGAGAGATTCAGTCTTAAGAGACCATACATGAGTGGAACAGAGGCCAAGACCTTGAGAACTTCTTGTACAATCATTTTGCAGTATTTTCCAGTGGGATAGAAAATAGAAATTACCAGTGTGACATTGTTCCCCCCATTTCCTACTTATCTATAAGAAGGTCCAATGAAAAATTAACTTTCATTTGACATTTTTATTTTATTTTATTTCATTTTTCATTTCTCATTTTTAAATATTACAGAGAAGAATCAAGAACTTAAGGGACGTAGAACACTAAAAAAACAATGTGTATTAACTTAGAAAAACATTAAATTTTCTGCGACATTTTAAAATATATCATTTAAAACTGCAGAATTTTCAAATAAATAGTAAGACTAATCATGTTTAAGAAAATTTGCTGAGGGGCTCCTGGATGGCTCAGTTGGTTAAGTGTCCGATATCAGCTCAGGCCATGATCTCAGGGCTTGTGAGTTGGAGTGGTTGACTGCTCAGAGCCTGGAGCCTGCTTTGGATTCTGTGTCTCCCTCTCTCTCTGCCCGTCCCCTGCTTGTGCTCTGTTTCCCTGTCTCTCTCTCTCAAGAATAAATAAACATTAAAAAAAATTGGACAAATCTACATTATTTAATGCATTTGAGCACTTCTCCTGTCTGTAATTGCTAATTCTGCATGAACAGCCTTTTACTTGATTCTGACCACCCAGTGTGCTGGATTCAGCATTTTCAAAGTAGAAATCCAAAGTTCCATCATGGAAACTGCATTATTCAATTTGCTAGTTCATCTTTCTCGAAAGGATGCATTAATTACTCAATTTCCTCTAGATACTGAATTCATTATGGATACAACAAAATAAAACATTTCTTCATAATTTAAGGTATTACAGTCTTACCGAACTTACCATAAAGAAATCTGGGAGTTTCAAATTTCAGAAAAGTAAAAATTACTTCTGCTACCATTTATCCATTAACTCATTAACTTAACAAACATTGATATTTTGTTCACAAGTAGTGTCTTTACCTGTCTTGCTTTCTGCTTATCTAATGTTTGATGTATGAAAAATATCAGGCTTAGCGCCATTATGCTGTAAAGCCACATGACTGGATGCCAGAGGGCCTGGTGACAGTAATTATGTAATATCTGCACCCCTCTGGGTCTTTATCTGTACAGTCAGAAAGTTTGAGTAGAATTTCCAAGATTCTTTGGAAATTAATATTCAGTGAGGATCTCTCCAAAACTTTTTGAATAGTTTAAGCCTTACAAAACAAGACTGACAAATAAGCTTTTAATTGATAAAGGTAAATATCAAGAATGGCATAAATGTTTGATGTGCCTTTGTGGCATTATTTAAAGTTGTATTAGTTGTGATGCTTTTATTTTAGGAATATTTGTTTCAGTGGATTAGTTTATATCCACTGATTGTATTTCTAGAGATAAGTTAAAGTATCATATCTTTTGAAGCTAAGTTACTTTTTCCTTAAAGTATCAGTTTAGTAACCTCTAAGTTCCTTATCTCCACCTGGAATATTTTTCCCCTAGATTGTCATGTGGCTTTCTCTCTCACTTGTTTCACATCTCTGTTCAGCACTCCTCCAGTGCTTTCTATCCTGTTAAATTATTATGTTTGATAAGACTGCACGTTTATGTTTTAACTGTATGTATTTTTGTGACTAATGAGAAATAAGCTTTATGAGGCCGGTTTTGTCTTTATAGCAAAACTGTGTCCCTATTGCTTAGGTTTGCTTTGCTGTTCAGTAAAGTAGAGCCTAGCTATAGTGACAATTTAGTTAAAAGTGAGTAACATAAGTATTTCCTTAGTCACAGTAGTCACATATCTGCCACTCAATAGTCAGATGTGGCTAGTGGCTACTGTATCCGACAGTGCAGACATAACATTTCCATTATTCCATGAAGTATTATGGTCAGCAGTACAGTGATTGACATATAAAAATGCAAAATAAATGAGTGGTCACAACGCAAATCTGAAAATTTAATGTTTTGAATTTAAACCTATAATTTTCCACTTTCTTTAGCTGGAATTATTCCCAGGCCATGAAAGACATTATAAAAATGAAAAGGTGAAGCCTATCTCTCAGACTCTTGTTTGCCAGTAAAGTCAAAGATTTCTAAGGCAAATAACTAGCTTCTTCTTCTTTTGAAGTGTAATTCCAAGTATTTCATTTAAGGAGAAGATATGTTTCTTTATAGATAAATAACTTACTGAGATTAGCAGAAATTTAATTTGTTAGGAAAATAGATTTAGGGTTACCAGACATGATCACATGAGGAATTTTACCTCCCTTGTGAATTAAAAGGTGCTTTTGTTAAAATTGATCATTTTATAAATAACAGCATTATCCCCAAATAAATAAAAATAAAAATCCCCAAAACTTTATCTTTAGAAACTACATTTGCTTCACATTAGTAAGTTTAATAAAGATTTAGACATTAAGAAGATAAGAATGGGAGGGTGAGTATTTATGATAGAAAATAATCTCTTTTATAATAGTACTAGTACAGGGTTGCTGATGTAACAAAGTAATGACTAAAGTCAGTAAATTATTATCAACAAAATTGTTACCACTAAAATAGCAATCTCACATAGATGCATAGAAATTGTTGTGATAAATATAATGCACAGACTTATTCCATTTCTGTTTAAAATGCAACTTTATTAGTGAATTACTGAAAATTTCTTATAAAATATTTACAATTAGATTTTACACTTGAAATTGACTTGCTCAACTGAAGAACATGGGCTTTGAAATTGCTATATTGTGGATACAGTTGCATTTTCCCTTAGCCTATATCAATAGAATAAAAATAGATGTAATGTCTAAATTTTATTACAGTTTATAGGCATAGACATGTGACATTTATGATTATATGTATTTATATATGAGATCATATAAAATCTATAATGCAGCTCAAGAACATGTTTTGATCAGTTGTACATTAGAAAAACAGAATTTATAGATATACCACTTAAAGGTGTTAGAAGGTCTTCTGCTGGAAACAGAAATGATATCTAAGAAAACCCATTATCTAATCTTCACAGGTTATTGCAGACCATACTGTGTAAATCAAATCCATCTGTGGACACTTTGGTGCACAGTTCTATATGCTATCTTTCCTCTATCCCCAGAGATTCAACAAGACTCGAGGAAAGACAGTTATGATTGTTTTCAGTTACTGAAGACAGCAGCTTTTATATTTACGGGGAGGATCATAGAGGCATCGTGCAACCTGGAGAGCTCCCTTGGCTCCAGGTTGTAAGTCGTTGGGGTGTGTTTGTTCTTTTGTTTGTCTTTCAGGGCTGCATGGAACAGCATGACCATCATGTTCAGCTTTGATGCCTGTGGGAGGGATAGGTTAGATATAAAACACAGTACAGAGGAAAACAGATGCTTGCTGCATTTGTATTGAAAAGTTTAGAGGAAAAACATTAAAAGCATTTGGGTTCACCTAAGTTGAAACAAATAAACAAATGAACAAACATAAATACTGACAAATTGCTGGTCAAATTATCAGTGGTTCCTCTTTTAATTATAACATGGGCCATAAAAATGGTCTTAAGTATTTCAGTGTTTGCTTTGCAATACCATTTTATGTACAGGCTTATCAGCCCAAGAATTTAACGTGTCTGAAGCTTGATATTTTTGTTCATTTTGGGGTTGTACCAAACCCATATGGTAAGAAATAAAGATTACTATATCTAACTATTGTTACACATTAATTAAAGTTATTCTCCAGTTGATCTTTGACCAGATCTTTCACCTTCCGTTTCCTCTCTTTATCCTAATCTCTTCCCTTTGTGGTAAAACAGTAAAACCTGATTAATTCTATTTAAGGTCTTGCTACTAAAATTGCAGTCCACCCATGAACTAGAAACATCTGAATTACCTGAGATCTTGTTTGAAATGTAGAATCCTCACTCCTGCTGAACCAGAATCTCCATTTCAGCAGGGTTTTCAGGTGATCTGAATGAATATTAAAGTTTGAGAAGCAATATTTTAATGTATACATTATATTGCAGTGGACATTTTCTACTTCCATGTAAACTTTTGATTCCTGAAGTGAAATTATACTTTTCAATTATATAAAACCATCAGGATGTGAATTTTTAACTTCACTGTTATTCAACACATTCAAAGGTTGAGTCAACATAAATTATTTTCACATTATACTTATCCATCAGGATAAGTTAACTTGAGTTAATCAGGATTGTTAACTTGAGTGTATGTTCTTAGGATTCAAGAGAGAGTATGAAATATAATTAATTCCAACAACAGATCATTTCATGTTTGTTGGTACCTTAATTATGTTTTTATACACCAGAACAAGTTTTAGCTTTTGAAAACTCTTAAGTGCTTATTAAAAATATTTCCAACTAGTTGAAAAATATCAATGGTAAACTGTCCCCATGATATTAAGAGTTTTTTTCCGAAGATTCGAGATCTTTGGTCTTTGTGTCATGTCTTTGAAAGCTTTAAAAATAGTAGATTAAATATCTGAGGAAATTAAATATTTCAAGTGATTGGTTTTGCCTTATTAACTGCAGCTTGTTAACTTCATGTGTAAAAATTTCTCAGCCTATGATGAAGTACATTGTTTTAATGTATACTTTTTATATATTGTAATTATTTATAAATATGTTACATATTTATATCTTAGTATGTTTCACACTGACAGCTGTAATTCTGATTCATCATCACATCTGTCCCCTCACACCCAACATGTGAACTTTTAACCTGTATTTATCCTCTTCTCTTGGTTCTAAAGTTTAGCCATCTTATGTATTAATTGAGTAATATGTAATACTTAGTTCTGTCATTTTATCTAACTTTTTTTTTAGTTTGAAGTCATCTTACATTCGACTGCATTAAATCTCTGAAAACAATTTGAAAAGTGATATCATTTTAAATTGTTTATCAAAGTCCTTATCATTAATTATAAAGTATAATGCATTTAATAAACATTTCTTTTTAGTTTAACCAGTTTATTTCTTTCTGGACCATACATCTTCAACTAGAAATCAGAGATACATTGGATTCTCAGAATACAATATAAAATTGCACAGGCATTTTCAGAATGTCATGAAATTCTTCTTAAAGATATATTACATATATTATACAAAGTAATACACAGTTCTGTATTTTAAGAGGCTTAATTATAAGTAGCTACTAATTATAACAGTAGCTAAGTATTAATGTATTTTATTTAATTCTGTGCAAAGTAGACAATTTAATTTTTAAGTTGTTATTTTATGTTCTTCATATAGTGTTGGTGATAGATTTTCACCATTCACCACTCAGCAAATAAAATATCCCAAATTAGGCAATGAGAGTAGAAATCTAAATTGTAGAAATAGTTTTTAATGTCTATTTTTGAGAGAAAGAGAGAGAGCGTGAGCCGGAGTGGGGCAGAGAGAGAGAGAGAGAGACGGAATCTGAAGCAGGCTCCAGGCTCTGAGCTGTCAGCACAGAGCTTGATGCCAGGCTCGAACTCCTGAGTGGTGAGGTCATGTCCTGAGCTGAAGACAGCCACCCACCCAACTGAGCCACCCAGGTGCCCCAATATTGTAGAAATATTTTTAAAGAAAATGCCAGATAAGTTGTCCTTGGTGGTGGTGTTTCCTTTCCTTGTGTGTGTGTGTGTGTGTGTGTAGTCATGGTAAGAACACTTAACATGAGATCTACCTTCTTATTGTGCATTTTTAAGGGCCAAATACTTTGTGTTGTGTTCTTTGTAAAAAATGAATTACAAGCAATACATTTATTTTAATTGACATTCTTTCTAATGGATCAAGAAATTAGTGTAACATTACTGACTGTCCTCGAGTACACTGGTAGTGGTAAGAGATAGAGAAGATGAGCGGACATGTAATTATAGTAGAAGGTAGTATATGACAGTGCCGTAAGGAGAATCTTGATTATGTCATATGAGCATTCTGTGCAAGGAATTATTGCAGTCAGTTGGGAAGACCAAAAAGAAATTCATTAGGATGAGGTTTGAAAGATGAATCACCTTTTGATGGGTCAGGAAAGGTCACTGTAAATGAATGGAAAATAGTGAAAAGCTGTTCTATTTCTAGAATTTGTGGTTTTATTTGCAAAGATTATAAAATTACTTTCCCTGATAACATAATACATGAATTATATAGGAAAGAGTTGTCATTTAAAATTTATGAACACCCCTCACCCTCCTCATACCTTAGTTTTAAAATCCTGTACCTCCAGCAATTCAGAGACATAACAGGGATCAAATGAGATTATCACAAAAAAAGGCATAATTTGTTTAGAATTAGCATAGAATCCATTGCATGAAAAGGACCTTGACCTCTTTTTCCATTACTTTCATCTTCATAGTTTTTGTTCTTAAAGAAGCTGTGTGACTTTTATTTCCAGCTTGTTCCCTATGTCACTTAATAGCATGTTCAGACACCAGACACCTAAAGGAAACTTTATCATGCATTTCTACTTATCAGGTGGTTGTAAAGTACTCACTAAAGAAAGAGACACTGTTGTATTTTTTACCTGAGCATAAGAGGTAGAAAATTTAGTGACACATGCAAATTACTAGATACTTTAGGAGAAGGCAAATGCCACTGGGGCACTAGTTTTCTCACTAACACCATGCCTTTAAGTAAAAAAATTATCGATATGTCATAGAATGATTTGAAAATATAAATGTAAAGATACTGCAAGTCTGTATATATGTACTCAAATTATTATTTCAAAATGTAATAACCTTTTGTTATAAAGGTTAAAATTAGTCAGACTGCTTAAACCATTTCTCTTTTATCTCAAACATCAGTCATGATATTTTCTTTTTTTTTTCTATCTGGCTTTTGACAAATAAAATACATAATGTTTGGGAAATTTTGTAATAAAAATGATTGTCTTTATCCTCTGAAGACTCTGCTTTAGCAATATCCCAAAGACTCAAGAGCAACATAATAAAAATAGAAACTAAGATAATTTGGAGTGGTTAGGATTCCAAAGAGAAGAAGGAGGAGGAAGAGGAGGAGAAAACAGGCTGTGGATACAGAGACTTTTAAGGGATCTAGTTCATAGCAAGCTTGTTCAAATATATATTTACCTACACTGTCCAGAATGTCCCTTGACATGCTAACTCTGTGTTTTTTTCTTAGTAGTTAGGAATCCAGGGTTAAGGGTCAATAGAACTGAACTGGATTTCATTCCTGGGAATTGCTTGCTTTCTGGTTTTAAGTAATATTAGCCCCTTTGATACTTTCTGAAATGTATTGCAGTAAGGTTCAAATGGACTTAATGAATTAGGCACTAAATACATAGTAATTATTATTTTTTACTATCAATGATACTGACTATAGTAGGAGTAACAGTAGTTGTAGTGATCATTTTAATCTGTAGACAAAATTAATTAAATCTAATTAACCCATCTTAACATCTAGCTAAGAAAGCTGCACTAAGGAAATAGAGACATTCTTTTTGTTCATTTTCCTTTTTCAAGAGATTGAAAGGAGAGTAATTTTAGAATTTAGATCTTGCATGGCACCTACCAAACATTCTATGGAACTTAAGGGTAGTAGTGAGCAGTTTACAGCATAAGGAGAGCACTTCAGGACAAGGGCAACTAAAGTAGGAGAGTGCTCCAAAATAAATTTTATCTATTTCCTAACCTTTCCAGGAAGGACTAGTAAACACTTTATTCGACTTCCTTCTGCCAAATGTTCCTTAGTCTGTGTGGTGGAAATTTACTTATTGAGGGATGTTGATGAATTGAGAAGTAGGCAGAGATCAGTTCATCTAAGGTCTAATTAGCAAACATTGAGGTTATATTCTGAATGGGAAGGAAAATGATTGAACACTTTCAGCAGAGGGATAGTTTGATCCGACCTATGATTTAAAAAATCATTCCAGTTACTATGCAAGAATTGACTTTAGTGAGTAAAGAATGAGAACAAAGCTATCTCTGGATACTGATAGTTTGGACCTGGGTATATAGCCAAGGAGGTTTCAAAGAATGGTGAGATTTAGGATACTTACTCCATATAGAGTAGAGCAGATATGACATATTGACAGATTAAATATAGAGGTTGAAAAAAAGAAACGATTTGTGTCTAACCTCTTGATTCCTTGGTTTTTAGCCTGAATGAAAGAGGGAATGAAGGATCCTAGGGCTGGAGTAGATTTGGAAACTAAGAGTCCTGTTTTAGTGAGACAAAGTTTAAGATGCCTATTTGACATCTAAATAGAATCATCAGGGAGGTACTTTAATTAATGAGTCCTGTGAGGGAGGAAGGTTGTATCTGGAGATATACATTGAGAATTGTCCTTGTATAGTTAAATGCCCTGAAATCTAGGTAGCATGTGGGAGAATGGTCCATTCTGTCTTTTAATGCATTCATGCACTCTTAGCAAAATTTTACCACTAAATTACCCTCTTTTCCAGACACATTTTCTTTACTTGGCTTCAAGGACACCATTGTCCTCAATATGCCCCTCCTCTTATTCCCTGTTTACTTTGGTGCCCCCCCCCACTCCTGCACGTGGGCATGTCTCAGGACACTGTCCTTGAACCAAGTAAAGAAAGTGTGTCTGGAATAGAGGGTGATCAACTGGTAAAATTCTGCTAAGCATGCATAAATGCAGTGAAAGATAGAATGGACCATTGGAAGAGAGGTGGCGACTTTTAGATCAGTGATTCTAGAGCCTGTCTTGCTCTAGTTTTCTCATGCTCTGTATTTTCATTCACTTCCCTTTGATGCCTTTAAAAGCAAGAGCTCAAATACGGTGTCCCTCCATGTCTCCTAGATTAACCCACATTATTCTGATTTTACACCTGGCATATGTGGTTATTCCCACCATTTTTAGGATTTTCATATGGAATGTTTACTTTATACTGCCACTGTTACACTTTTACCTATGAAGATTCAAATGCCATCCCATCTTAACAAGTTCAAAAAAATTCTCTTAGACTCTAATGTTTCCCAGTTGTTTTCATATTCATTTTATAAACCTATTTTGAAAAGGATTTGTATCCTTTTTATACCACTTCCTATTCTCTCTCAAACCTCTTGCAATATGAATTTCCTCTACAGCTCTCCTGAAATTGCTCTCCTTAATGACACCAATGATTTCTTAAACACTGAAGCCAGTGGCTTTTTATGATTATTCTCTCTATGCAGCTACTTTAAGTAGGAAGTTGAAAAAAATTATTTGTACTATTTGCAAGTTTGATTTACCATGACTTAAATTTCAGTAATAAATCCCCAGGAACTCCTCTTTGACTTAAGCTTTTCATAGACCCTAGTTTGAAAGCCACTGATCTAGAAAACAAGCATTATGCTAATGTCTTTTACAGAGGACAACACCTAAGGTAAAGGCCAAGCTGATTGTCTCTGGGTTCCTACATGTCTCCCACGGTTAAATTTCACATTAATTTGAAATTGATTTTTAGTAATTAAAAGCACAGTTATATTAGCCTCTTGACACAAATTTAAAATGAAGAGCTTTAACTTTATAAACCATAATGCTTATTGCAGTTGATGGTACTAAAAGGTAACAATACAACTCTGTAAACACATTTAGAGTTGCTACCCCTGAACATGAGCCAGCATCATAATCTGCTTATCAGTGAGAAATGTTCAGGGAGTGTGAAATTCAACAAGACAAGCCAAAGAAAATTAATTCAGACTTGCCTTAGAAATGCCAATTGACCTAATCTTCTCAATCTATTAATTCTGAAGGAAGAAGGAGCAATAGATGGAAAAGCCTAGGGGGTGATCATAATGACACGAGACCTCAGAGCCACTTACCAAGTTGGCCCTGTCCTGAGGACCAACCAGGGAATCCTGAATAGTTATTTTAAGTGTGCATAGGCCATTCAGTGTCTTACAGGTCAAAAGCAAAATCCAAAAATCAATAACAAAAAGTGAATTAGGAAACTTGAAGACATAAATAATGTGATGGCTTGATTTAATACAAGTGAGTCTTGGAGTTGAGGCATCCTGTAATAATCGCAGTAAGCCATGCGGAAATCCAATGGTGAGCTCCATAGTGAGCTTCACTGGCAGATTTGGAGATAATAAAAGCTTTGAAGCATAATACGTATAAAACTGTATAACTGGAAAAAAATTTCTGAAAAGTAGTGCAAGTTACATAGCATACAGATTGTAGTTGTGAGTTAAGTTTGGAAGCTTCACACTCCATAGCCTATCCATTCTTTCATTTTCCATGATGAATAATAAAGCAGAAAGCATCTGTAAGTAAGAGATGAAGCTGATCTTCTAGGAAATATTATAGATTGTTAAAAATCATCTCAATATATCATACTTGAATCAAATATTCATTATCTATTTCATCTAACATTCCAAAGCAGTCAAATTTTGTAGAAAAAAATTCAAAGTAATAATATCAACTGGTAGTTTGGAAATGTAAAAGAAATTCTAGTCTAGATATCTAATTGACCATAAACACATGCACTGATACCTATATTTCAGTTTGGAGTTTTCTTGGGGTGATGGAAATATAGACCATGGATTTCTTAGCAAACCATAGTTTTAAGTCTGTATTGCAATCAATATTTGCTTTCCTGTTCTATTTCTCTTTTCCCTTCCCCTTAACCTTGACTTTGAAATAGGTTTTAAAAAGATGATAAAAACAGATTCCCAAGAGAGGTAATGAGAGCACATCTAAGAAACCAGGAAGAAATGTTGTAGCTTAGCTTAATTTTTTATCATTTTTCTCCAAAATATGGAAGAAAGATCCATAGATCTTTCTTGGTTAAAAAAGATCTATGAAATATTTGCTTCATAAATGATGACCTCAAAATGACTTCTGGTATTTTTAGCTTCAGTTCTAATAGAGTATGACAGGCATAAAAACCAGATTTAATACCAGTAATTATTATAATTATTATAAATTAAATAAACAGCAGTTAACACTAGAAATCTGTTTTTGCTTAACCTGGTTTGTTAGGATGTAGTCCCTGTAGTTTTGATTTGACCTATAGTTACTTTAACAACCCACTTCATGGTCAGAACCTGTGCCCTGAACAGGCTTTGTTGGATGGCCTCCGAACAGATTGCCATGAATCTATCACAGCCACTGCCTTAAGCCCCAGTGATTCCCTTTCAAGGACTACTAATGCAGATGTTTAAATAAAGAAAATACAATTTCTATCTGGACTTTTATGTCTGACAATTCTGGGTGAGTGCTGGCCCTGACAGTTACTATAGGCATAGTAAGTAAGTGTTCTCTGAACCTCTGTTTTCTTTTCTGTAAAATAAGGATTTTGCTACCTCATTCATGGTGGTTAAAGAATGTAAACTCAGTACAGTAACGCGGATGTAGTAGTGCATTCCCTATGTCTCAGGACATAACAATGTTCATTGTGCAATATTGTGTACCACAACTGTATTTAATTGGGGTTATGGGCATAAATGCATAAGCTTGTGTTTAAAGTCCCTGTTCTTATGGACTTCACAGTAGAACGGAAAAGAAAATTAAGCAAGCCTTTGCATTGTGCTATTTGTGGTCAGTATAGAGTACCAAAGGGTTTTATAGCCAGGGTAATCAATTTTCACTCTTTCGAAGCTCAGAAAAGAGTTTCTCCATGATGGAATTATTTTGAGGAATTAAAAAAAAAAGAAATTATTTATATAAGTCTTTATTTCGTATCTAGCATAAAATAAGAATGCAGCAAATGTTACCTGTCATTAACACATTTCAGATGAGATTTTAAAGATCTAACTCTAGTAGGACTTAACTGGCAAAGGCAGAGGGGTGGATGATTCAGAAGAATGCAGCAGCATATGCTGAGACCTGGCCTGAATGAGACTGGCACTTAGAGGAGCTGGGGGAAAAAATGTTACTTCATACAATAACAAGTTCAGACTGAAAGTTCAGGGTAAAGTACTCAAGGCTAGAGTTGTGAAAATGCCCACTTATAAACTAAGTTAGAAAATGTAGATATTAAGTTATAGAGCAAACTCATCAAAAGTGTTTAATATGAAGAGTTGGCATCATCAAATGCAGACAAAATAATGATAAGGAACAGCTAGTAAAATTTAGAATAAAGAGTTATTGTATACCAAGTATATAATTTAATCCTCCCCATATAAGATTTACTGCCCTCATTTTACAACTGAAGAGATTAAGACTTAAAGAAATAAGCCATTTGCCCAAGATTATACAACTACACTGGTGAAAATGGAATTCTATTTTAGTCTCACCTTTAACTTCTATGATACATTTTTCCCCATCTTAGTGATTTTAACAAGATCTCTTTCAGTGTATAGAAATGGAAGATAGGAGTTGGCAGCAGTAAGAGACGAGGAAATAACATCACATGGATTAAGACAGTAGCAGTGAAATAAACAGAAAAAGATAGGCTTGAGAGATATTAAGAATCGACAGCATTTGATATCTGTTTGTATATTGTGTTTGAATGAGAAAGATGACTGGAAGATGAGTTCTGGACTTGGCTTTGGCATTGGGTGAGTATTACTTCCGTTGAGTGAACTGTGAAAAACATGAAGGGGACTGATTTTAGGAGTGGAGGTTAAACATCATGGGTTCAGTTTTGGACATTCTGGGGGTGAGACATCTGGGACATAGCCAGGTTGAGAGGCTTCGTGTAGTAATGTATGTTTTCCTGTCTGAGGGTGGAGATTTGAAGACCATCAGTGGTAAATGGTAACAAACAGTAATTGACATCTTGCTCTACAAGAAGTTATAAGAGAGAAGAGGACAAAGGGAGGAAACATCAACATAGGGGATCAACACCAATATTTAAGGTCTTACACAGAATCAAGATTGTGGAGTTACCTTTTCAAAGTTGGACAGAAATTTGGGGTGGGAGGAGGAAGGGCCAAAGGCCAACAAAAGGAAAGAGGGTCAGGGTGTCAAATGCTGCCAATATACTAAATAAGGTAAGGACCGAGAAGTCAACCGGATTTGGTGAAAGGACTCCTGTGAGAAGTTTTAACAAGGTGGTAGAATCCAGATGGCAGTCAGGCAATTGAGCAGCAAGTGGTGGTGACAAAACTGAGAGTGAATGGAGATATTTTTTTCTTTAAAAAGTTGGATTCTAAATGGTGGAAAATACAGAAGTTTGGAGAGGTGACAGGTGGCAGAAGATTTTTAAAAAGTTTTTTAATGTGTTTTTCTACTTATTTCTGAGAGAGAGAGAGACAGTTGAGCAGGGGAGGGTCAGAGACAGAGGGAGACAGAGAATCTGAAGCAGGCTTCAGGCTCTGAGACGGCTGTCAGCACAGAGCCCAACACGGGGCTCGAACCCACAAACCATGAGATCATGACCTGAGATGAAGTCGACCCTTAACTGATTGAGCCACCCATGTGCCCCGAAGATTTTATTTAAAGATAGAAGGGTGCCTGGGTAGCTCAATCAGTTAAACGTCTGACTCTTGATCTTGAGTCAAGTCATGATTTCACTCAGTTTGTGAGACTGAGTCCTGTATGTGTCTCTGCACTCACATCCTGGAGCCTCTTTAGGATTCTCTCTCTCTCTCTCTCTCTCTCTCTTTCTCTCTCTCTCCCTGTCTCTCTCTCTATGACCCTTCTCCAATCATGTATGCCCTCACTCGTGCACTGTTTCTCAAAATAAAACACCTTAAAAATAATAGACAGAAAGTGTTAACTATTTAATAACCAAACAATGATAGATACTCTCAATTTTAATTTAAAAAAGCAAGTCTAAGTTTTGTAAGTAGTTTCAATACCTGAAACTTCTATGACTTATGAGTGATAAGTCATAATAATTCAAAGTGATAATAAAATAATACAGCAATGATAAAGGTATTTAATTGAATGCTTACTAAAGACTGGCCACAATATTCCATATTAACAATAGATACTTTGATTCCAATACCAACTTATTATGAATGTTTGACTCTTGCTCCCATTTTTAGAAGTGGACATATTATGGCTGTGAGAAATTACAGTCAGTACCAAAGATAGCTCAATAATTGCACTCTCTTCCCAATAGCAAATTGGGGTAGCATATTTTTCTTTAATTATTTTTGGTAATAAGATCACAGGAATAAGATCTTATGAAGGTAGAAGAAAATACTCCTCACATGCTCTTAAAAAAGGGAATGCCTGTCAGTACAAAAAAAAAAAAAAAAAAGAGAGAGAGAGAGAGAAAGAAGTCCCACAAATGAACCAGGTGTGCAGTGGAATAGACAAAGCCAGATCAAGGGTAAAAATAATCTTTCTTAATGTTGTCTTATGTGTTCATTTTTGCTGAGTATAAAAATATTAGTAGTGCAGGAATAAGTGAAGCCAGGTAGCACTGTCAGTTGAAACGTCTCTCAATATGTTTTCAGTCCTAATAGAGCTTCTATTTTTGCTTTTTGTTTTTATTTCTGGGAACCATTCAAGAGACACTTTAACAATAGTGCTTTGATAGTAGAATGATTTTAGTCAAAAACTTTAGCATTGAACTGAAAGTGCCTATTCATTGAAAAGGAAATAAATGGAGAGAGTGGGGCAAGATGTATGTACGAAGATCTCGACAGATCATCTGGTTAAACATGGGGGATTGAACCTGAAAAGATTTACGGGACCATGAGCAATTTGCTGTAGGCTGGTAATAATTGCAACGCAGCTTATTCCCTACTTCCCTTATTAACTTTCTCTGCATCACCGCTCTTTTTGAGTTCATCCATCTTAATGAAATATCCATCTTCTGTCTTTCTTTTCCTGCTTTACATTTTAGACCTTATAGGGGATTGAAAGTAGTTTTCTCAGCTGGACTCACTCACTAGCCCGAGGCCAACTTTGCTTCCAAGCAAGACTCCATGCAATTTCCCCCATTAGACATTTGTTTCATTGTCTACATGAGAGCAATAAAACTTACCAGCTAACTCAATCAAACATATCAGCTGGAAATGTCTTCTTGCTGTGAATGAACCAATCAGTTTAAAAAATAAAAAAAGGGTTTCCCTGGATTTTGCTGTTAGAACCCTATAGATCTGTTGTTTGAATATTAGATATGGTTTCTATGTCTATATATTTGTGCATTTCTGAAGTCTATTGCTGGCATTTTAAAGTAAGTATTATCATGTTTCTCTTTACAATTAGTTAAGACGTAGGATTGAAGAAATAACTTTTAAGTCAGTTTTGAGAGTTAGAGAAATAAGTACTTGATTCTATCTGTAATGAAGTTGGAAAAATAACCCCTCTGCAGCAACAATTAAGTTTCCATTCTCTGTTATGATAAGGGAAGTTATGAGATCCTTTTCATTTGTCTAGGATGTTCCTGGAGCTTTGAATGGGAGGGTCATTGGCATGGGTGGTATCATGAGCAAGTGTGAAGTGGGGGCTTAGGGGAAACAGTTGTGGAAGAAGGAAGCTGGTTTCACCACAAACAACCAACCACTAGTGTGTAGTGTGTGTGTGTGTGTGTGTGTGTATGTGTGTGTAAAGATATTTAATAATCTTACAAATATGTATTCTTTTTATTTAAATCGATGTTTTATCATGCAGATCATGTGGTCTATGGGAAAGTGTGTGTGTGTGTGTGTGTGTGTGTGTATGTGTGTGTAAAGATATTTAATAATCTTACAAATATGTATTCTTTTTATTTAAATCGATGTTTTATCATGCAGATCATGTGGTCTATGGGAAAGTGTGTGTGTGTGTGTGTGTGTGTGTGTATGTGTGTGTAAAGATATTTAATAATCTTACAAATATGTATTCTTTTTATTTAAATCGATGTTTTATCATGCAGATCATGTGGTCTATGGGAAAGTGTGTGTGTGTGTGTGTGTGTGTGTGTATGTGTGTGTAAAGATATTTAATAATCTTACAAATATGTATTCTTTTTATTTAAATCGATGTTTTATCATGCAGATCATGTGGTCTATGGGAAAGTGTGTGTGTGTGTGTGTGTGTGTGTGTATGTGTGTGTAAAGATATTTAATAATCTTACAAATATGTATTCTTTTTATTTAAATCGATGTTTTATCATGCAGATCATGTGGTCTATGGGAAAGTGTGTGTGTGTGTGTGTGTGTGTGTGTTTCATTTTATAGGCTGTTTGTTCTAGGCCCTGCAAAAGGTATTCTCATGGGTAGTTAGGGTCATTTATATATGAAGGCTCAGATCAGATAACTTACCATATCGAGATGATTTATTTATAATGAATCTTGGGGTGTGGGAGATAGAAAACAACCAAGGCCTCTTTATTTCTGAGGTTATGAAAATTACTTTTCTATAATAGTGATAATTACTTTTCATTATTAAAAAGCAAGTTTCTCTGAAGAATATCATAAATATCTCAAGCCTAAGCACCACACTGTCCAAGCTTAGAGGAATCAAATAACGAAGGATGTTTGCTTCTGCCCATATCTGGGTGTATGGTGCAAAAGTGTTCAAAAGCAAACTTCTCTACCTTTCAATCAGTGGAAATGTCTCTTTATAAAAGAGCATTTAGCTTTATTTAGATCAAAGTCAATGAAGAAGTATTTTTCTTAATAAAAGATGCTTAATTTAGTTTCAAACTGATAGAAACTTATTACACATAAACTTGAGATTAACACAAAATAAATTCAAGGCCAGTTTAAGATGGAAATAAGGAATCTAGAACGGACGCACCAGGCTTGTATTTAACGCTGTGGGATCTCCCCATTATGCACACATAGATCCAGCCAGCCCGTCTCACCTTCGTACCTGAAGAATGTAGTTTTAGCTGTTAGTTCAATGAATGAACAAGTTTATTTTGAATAATGTTTATAATCCATAATGAAAGGGGCAGTCATAGCTGGAGTTTCTGTACATAGGGCCACTGTAAAAATAAATTTCTTTCCTCCCTCCATACCATCCATGTACATACGTACGTATGTATGTATGTGTGCACATATGTATGTATTATCTACTATTTGCAGTCAGTATTATTTTAAAATTAATATTTTATATACAAGTACACAAGTCATATATATATTCGGAGTGTGCATGTGTATGTGTGAAAGAGATGCTTAATTATCCCACAGATAAATATTCCTGTTAATCAACATTTTGTCATGTAGACCACATGGTCCATGGGACGTTAAAGATGCTTTTAACTTTTTCTTCCACCTTAAAATCTAAAATAAGAAGAAGAAATTAATTATAAAATTTAATATCTATACATTATATGGACTATTAACCTTTAGTCCCCTTTAATGGATAGTTTCATGTGACAAAGAAAACCTCTCATCCAAGCTGTTGAGAAAAGTTAGATTTTGGTTCTGGACAAAATGATTTTTTTAAGGCACAAATAACTCATGCATACAACTCTACAGATCTAGCCTCTTTGGAGGAAGTTTATGGTTTGCTAAGAGGGTGGTGGGGTTCTGTTTTATTTTTGTCTTATAGCTGGAGGCATAAAACAGCATTTGCTGCCCGTAAAGAGTACTTAGAATTCGAAATTCAAAACATATCGAGGCACACACTTCCTGCTGCCTTGCTAACCTATTTTCCAGGGTCATTTTCTTTCAAGTGCAGTTAAATTTTTTCTCTGTCGAACTGAAGTATGTACCAGAAGCTCTTGGGATTTGAGTTCACCATTCCAGACTTTTATCTAGAGCAGGTAGCCTAAGTGAATTTTCCATCTTGTGAAACTCCTGCAGCGAGGCCGCAGAGGGGAAAATGGAGCTAAGTACTGACAGATGTGCCATGAGCCCCCATATTGTGAATCAGGGCTGCAGCTGGAAAAAAATATATATAATTTGCTGATCTTAAAGGGTGTATCTTTCAAGGGCCTAAGCTATTCACCCCTACATTTTCCACTTTAATGTTTTTCACTGGAAGATCGATTCAATGCCCATATTTCTCAGGTGGCATCATTCTCCACCCTCCACTCCCTCTGCTTGTCGTTTTTATATAGCAAATTGCAATTCTATTTACTATGTGAGGGATGCAAAAAAACCCCACCTTAATGTAGATAACTGTTAGTGCTCCCAACCCCTCCTCCAATTTTTTAGTCTGTTTGTATAAGCATCTGCGGTGGTCTAAATTTCCCTCTCTTTGGTTTGTCCTTAAAGATTTATTACTGTCATTATCATAATTATTATCAGTTTTCCAAGCTGCAGAAAACATAGTTTCAGAGAATCGAGAGTGAGTCTTTGCTTTTTAGATTTTAGCAGCTGCGGCTACAAAGGTAGGAGTTTCTTCGTGAGGTTTAAATACAGCCCATAGATTTATTTGGTCTTGTGAGCGTTTCAGATTTGAATTTACTGCCAATATTTAGGAATTAAGAAATGTTAGCTTTCCTTGAACGCTTGGATGAACCAGTAACTCCACTCTACTCTTTCTTTAAAGTTTATTTATTTATTTTGAGAGAGTGTAAGCGAGAGAGTGTGAGTGGGAGAGTGGCAGAGAGAGAGGGAGAAAAGAGAATCCCAAGCCAGCTCCATACTGTCAGCACAGAGCCTGACGTGGGGCTCTGGCATGGGGCTCGATCCCAAACACCAGAGACCATGACCCGAGCCGAAATCAAGAGTCAGACGCTTAACCGACTTGAGCCATCCAGGTGCCCTAACACCACTCTACTCTTGAATGGCCACAAAAACCCTCTCAAGCTCCCATTGTCAAAATCACAGCCTCCCTCAGACTTGCTGGGCCTTTGCCACCTATCAATCCTTTCACTCGAGGCCATGTCTCCGTTGCCATCTTTCATCTTTTCCCCCCATTTTAGCTTCACTTATTTACTTTAACTGCCAGTGCACTGAAGTCATTTGAGATTTCTGCTCATTCTATAGGGAGGGCAGAGATGTTACAAATTCTCTGACAACTTTTATGAGTTAGTATGTGCTGCCTGGAGAGATGTAATAAAAATACTGCTGAGGTTGTGGCCTAAGCAGCAAAGTCTGCCTTCAAGGGTTAAGCGACTTGCCAGGGGAAGTCACGAGAGCAATCACACCAGACGTAGTGGACACGCACTTGAGATGAAGGCAAGTTTGCCTGAAATAGTTCCATTACAACAATTGGAAGAGGGGCCGGTGCTTACTAGACATTTTATTTCAGACAGATGAACACACATTCGCAATTTGGGCTCCCTAATAATCTTGTTAGGCCCAATTTACAGATAAGAAGCTGAAGTCTGATGTGAAAATCAGTAAGTGGTTGTCTTAAGTTTTGAGGGTGCATCTCTGTTTATTATACTGTACTCCCTCAGTGTTATGAGAACTTTAATATTTTTTTATAGCAGCCGATGAAATCTAGATATCTGTAAGCAGAGAATTTGATGCTAAGAGTAAGGCTTTTCAGAGAAATCAGTTCCACTGCTCTCAATTTTTGAGGGCATATGACGCATCCATCATGCCACTAGGTACTTTATAAAGGTTATCTCATTTACCTCTACAATTTCTCAGTTTGTAGGAAAGTATAATCATTACTTTCCAGAAGAGGAAACTTAGATTCATGGCCTTAGGCAATATATCTAAGATCACAAAACTATTAAGTCACTGAGGCAGGATTTATATCCTTAGGGATAATTTCTTCAATGCCTATTTTCTATGCACTATACCATTAAAGGTCTTTGTTGAAATATACAATAAAAGGAGGATATAACCATATGACCAAAGATATATCACTATCATCACAATTTTCCCAGTGTCTAGTTCTTGAGATTTGGGATGAGATCATAAGTAGGTCAGTATCTTGTTCAAGGCTTTCACTTTCATTTCTGACCTATAGGGAAAAAGTATGTCAACTTGACACAACATTGAGAATAAAATTGAGAGTTTTAATGATTGATGACAATCTAGTACCCACAAAGTTTTCTGCTATTAATGGGAACAGAATCCTGAGACATTCTCTGAGCTAGAAAAGTCAACTGTTAGTCTCATTTTAACATTTTACCCGAATTTGTAAATATTTATGCTTGCCTTTGTTTAATGTATATGCCCTATCTTCAGTTTTGTCTTTTAAATATTTTGGGGGTTGGATTGCATACAGTTAATTAAAAATATCATTCTGTGTAGAAAAACTTACTTGGGAAAATTAAACTGACAAAAATCACGTATTAAGCATAAGGAACCAGTTCATGGTAAAGGGACTTGAGTATACCATATTTAATGTAAGAGAGATAAGTTGCTTGGGCCAGGAGTTGTTAAACTTTATGACATCACTCCTTTATAGCTCTAGGGGTATGGTGGCCATATTTCTCCCTTCGTTGTGATTACATATGGCTTTCAAATTACCTCCCAGGTTCTCAGGTCTTACTTCTGATAAGTATATATTGGAATATGCATCCTCATTGTTATTATATGTTATAATAAAACATTATAACAATCTATGTTTTTCAACAATGTTATGTTGAAAAAGTGTGATTCTTAAGGGAGGGCCCTCTCGTAGAATTTCCTTTGCTCTCTTAAGTGAAAATTGTATTGCTCATTTAGACTTCTTTCTAGAGAGTTACTCTCCATATCTGGTATAGAAATAATCCTTTCACCATAGATTTTACTCAGCTTTTAAGTAACTTTTAGGAATGTTTTTTGAAGCCTTCTGTGAAGTGCAGTCTTCTGTGTTAGGGAAATAATTGTGATCTCCCTTCACAAGCAAATAGTTCTTGTCTACAGCAGTGTTTTATGTGTTACCATTTGTTTCCAGTGGACATGGGGATACGGGACTATGTAAGTTTTAAACTTTCTTAATGAAGCATTAAATTCAAATAAGAATGCCAAAAAGAACTTTGCAAAAGAATGTTAAATAAAAGTAACCTGATATTTTACAATGCTATAGGCCCCATACCTCTGAATAACATAAAACAATTCTTGTCCTCAAGGAATGTGGCATCTAGAATGAAAGACTAGCCTGTTAGTAGGCTGATACCTATTATGTGATAAACGAGATAAAAGAGGAACAGTGTGATAACAGGATGCCCTGCGAGCGCACAGGGGTACACCTCACCTGATCCCTGAGGTTTGGGGAGCCGGGTGTGTTGTCAGCATTACGATTTGACACAGTGAGATACAGCAGAACAAGAATCAGAGACCCACATGAGACTTTCTGCAATGAGCTGGACAAAAGGGTATAGAGAGGAAAATATATACTAAAAAGATTAATTATTTGTTCAAGAACACTTATGTGGTTAATAGAAGCAGCTTTTATTCATAAAAAGTGTCATTTTCAATATCTTCTTAGGAAAATACATAGATGCTTGGTGGTTGTCCTTATTTCAGTAGCATAGGGTCGCTGTGATACATTAATAGGACAGTTTCAGCAGCTACACAGTATGTTTAAAGTATCGTTTAACTTACAAAATAATCACCATTTGAGCTCTTTGGTGACAGTAATTAAAAAATGAACACAATCTGCTATAAGATTCTATTTTAAAGAAGCCAAAAGAAGTAAACAGCAATAATGTTATGGGTAAAATCTGTCAGAGTTTTCCCTGACAATTACAGAAAAACAAAAGGGAAGAATTTTCTAGAGTAGAGCACTGGAACACATCAGTGTGTAAGTTTTAAGTTTTCTTAATGAAGCATTAATTTTATATGCAAATACCACAATGAACATTGCAAAATATATATAAATATTTGAGCTGATGATTTTAGAATGTTATACCTTTGATTTCTTTAAAATGTGCATTTTCAATAGTTGTATAGTTCTGGCCTCATATTTGCATTCTTAGTTTTTATGTCAAATGCAGTAATCTGTGTGAGAAAAATAAAACTGTGGTCTCCATTCATAAATAGCCATTGATTTTCTACAATGACTCTGATGACTATCAGTGCCAACAGTGTAAATAGAATAATACCTCCATACTCGAGTTTGCAATGTCTTATGAATGCGCGAGGAATAGAGAAGAATGGATAAAACATATATTAATAACTACTAGTTCCACAAACATTTATTAAACATCTGTTGGGACTATTGCTCATCCTTACAAATGATAAAATAATCCAGACTTACTCATGAAAGTTTCCCTAAAAGTCATCTTAAAAGTATTGTGGAGGGGCACCTAGGTGGTTCAGTCTGACTCTTGATCTCAGCTCAGGTCATGATTTCACAGTTCGTGAGATCGAGGCCTGTGCTGGGCTCTTTGCTGACCCTGTGGAGCTTGCTTGGGATTCTCCCTTTCCCTCTCCCTCTCCCTCTGCCCCTCCCCTGCACACACTCTCTCTATCAAAGAAATACATAAACCTAAAAAAAAAAAAAAATGGGTTCTGGAGATTCAGAGGAAGTTGTGCTCATTCAAGTTAGAGATAACAAAAGTTTAAAGATTGAGATAGCATTTTATAAGAATCTTGAATAATGGTTGACAATTGCTAGTCTTTTTTTGTATTTTTCTTTTGTATTATTAATATTCATTTTTATAGTCACAGAAGACCTTTTTAGTATTCTTGGTGTAGGTCTGTTTCTCTCCTCATATTTCCTCCTCTCCCCTGTTTATTTCCCCATGGTTATGAACATTCTGTATCAGACTTTAGAATCAATGTTCTTGAACTATAGCAATATAAGATGGTGATATGATGCCAAGGCTTAGCAGCGAGATTATATATTGAAATCACTTCCAAATCAGATATTTTACATTAGAAGAAGGCTGCAAGAATAAAGGTTTTGTCACAACTTGTCATAAATGTGCATACGGATTGCCACCTGCTTTGGATAACAAGTGATTTTACAGAGAAGTTGTCTACAACATGGTTGCCTTTATCAGTGTGTTTTCTTCTCTCCTGGCATTGTATTTGTCATTTTTAATATGGGCTTTTGTTATCTATTGCTGTAAAGCAAACAATTTGTTTCTGCACCAAATAGTAAGGATGTGACCTCAAGTTCCAGAAGACAGCTCTGCCTCCTTTTATTTTTCCTTGGGTGTACCAGGGGGACATTTACTTCTGACTAGTTCATGTAAATCTACATTCCTCTATATATTAATTTTAATACATTTGCTAATAAATTGGATTATGAATATAAGTCCAGACAGCTGATCTGTTCTAAGTTTGGTCCTAGCACAATAACTACTATTATAGCACAGTCCTAAAGAAAAGGAAAAAAAAAAGTTCCAATATTTATTTTTTCTCTCAAAAATTGTTTTTCAGGTTTATGTACTTTGAAAGTAATCTCTATACCCAACATGGGGCTCAAACTCAAGACCCGTGGATCAAAAGCTGCACACTATTCTGACTGAGTCAGCCTGGCACCCAAAAATGTTCCGATATTTAGATGGAAAACAGGGCTTAAAAATATTTAAAAGGCTTTTGAAAACAAATTGGAACTGGATAGATGCCAAAGCTGGGCCTGAGTCCGTTATTTAAAGCAAGTGACTCAAAATGTTGATTTTCCTGCCACAGGGGAACGTCAACACTTGTAAAGAAAAGGATATTGACTTAAAGCAAATGAGTTAGAAGGCTCCATCAAAAGCTTTTCTATGGTTAAGTGAAAGCTTGATGAAGAGTGGCTTTTCTCCTTATGAAACAGTAAATTTGACTTTATGTACTAGTGAATTATATGATATAGACCTTACCAAAGTCAGGTGCTGCCCTATTGTTTTTATATTAACATCTTAAATCCTCACAGTCACACTAGGAAGTAAATATAGTTATTATCCTTATCATTTTAAAATATGGGAAATAAAGCCCCAAAGGGTTTAAGTAATTTGCTGAGAGCTATGCAGTTATTAAGTAGTAGAAGCAGATTAAAACTTATATAGTCTGGTCCCAGATTCTCTCTGCTCTTAACCATTTCATTATGCTGTCTCATGATACACATAGCCCCTTTTTAAAGTCAAATAACATAACCTAAATATTTTACACTTAGATTGGACAAAGGCTGAAAAAGTCACAATGAATTCTTATGGATTCATTACTGTAAAAGAGAATAAGGAAGGGTATTGTTCTAAGGCAAGAAGCTTTAATTAATTGCTAATGACATAGTTATCATTTTATAAAATATGTGAATATTAATGTTATGCAAAGATCTTTTCTAGTTTGCCTGCCAAAGAAAAGATATTTTTCAGATAATAGAAATAAGTGTAAGTTGTGGTCTTTTAGGCAGAAATGCAGGCAGAGAAAAATATGGACTTGGATCACTTATTGTAGGCCATTTTATTCCAACACAATACTTTTTTATCCTGATAAAGAACTTTTTTCTCCTATTACCATTATAATAAGATAGGACAGAATAAAAAAGTACAACAAAACAATCAAAACAAACTCAAAATCCTCAAAAATTCTTACTACCATGCTTTATAGCTGAGTCTTATAAAATAAGTAGACATTCCCATTTGACAAAAAATGTCAATTATGCTCTGTTACTAAATTTTAGTTGGTTTTAACAATGTATTAACAAAATAACTTATATAAACTCATTACACTCATAGTTTAGGTACATGCTTAAATATCTACATTTTGTATAATATGAAATTAAACTTTCAAAGAGGTTAAGAGACTTGTTCAAGGTTATGTAGTCTAGTGATACCAGGCTTCCAATTCAAAAGGATATGATGAATGCCATAAATCAGTCCATTCTCTTACACGTTTGCTGTAGGTGGTCATCTTTTGTATGTCTGAGCCATATGTATCAGAGGTTGGGGGTATAGCACTAACCAAACCAAGACTCCATTCTCATGGCAGTTACCTGGATCCAGTAGAAGAGAAAAACAAATAATTTATTTTATGCCAGGTGCTCATAAAGATATCAACGGTGAATTAAAGAAGTATATGGGGCCAAGGAGTTATAGCGAATGTGAAAATTATTGTGTATGGAGTGGCCAGCAGAGGCTGCACTGGTAGAAAAATCCAGAGGAAGCCACTTTTGAGGCCCTGTTCTTAATTTTCAGGCAAACTGACCTCACCCTACAGCATTTGCCACTCAAGAAGAAACAGATTCAGAAAGCCTAATTAATAACAGTGGTTTAAATGTGGTTAAGCCATTACTTATAATACATATATTAAATCTGGTCTGTAAAATGGGTAGAATTATGTAGCGTCTAATTAACAGAGCATAATAAGCTGTTGAGAAGTAACATAAATCAACAAATCAGGCCATCAAGTATGATTTATTACACTAATGAAAAAATACAAATACCAAAACATCTTGGAAAATTATTCAAATTTACTAAGAAATGAAATTATATTAAAAGATAATATAATAATTAATGCCTATCCACCTGTCAAAAATAAAAAATGAAGTATCTAAAATTAACTTAGATTCCAAAAACAGACAATCTCTTAAAGAGCTTGGCAATAAAATTAGAATAATCTTCATTTTCCCAGAAAGGATGGATAGATGTATGGATGGATGGATGGATGGATAGATAGATAGATAGATAGATAGAATAAAATGTTCCTTTTGTCTAGGGTTTGATCTCAATTTTGCCATTAAATCCTAAGGCAGTCTTGACAATTCATTAAACAGAACAAATATCAGACTTACTGAGAATATAAATGAGGAAATTAATGTAGGGTTTTTAACCCAGAACATAGTACAGTAAGCACCCACAAAATATTAGCTCTTACTATTGTAAAATACATAATGGTATATTCTGCAGCTATAAAATTCAGCTTTAGAATTTAATGGCATGCTGAAATTTTTCTTAATGTATTATGTATAAATAAAAACTGTAGGCTACAAAACAATATTTATAGTATAGTTTACTTTGTAAAAAATAATATTTATTTTATCATATATAACCACATTTATGTTTCAGTGTTACTCTTTTATTCATTTTAATAGTTCCCTAATGAAACAAATGAAATAAGAGAAATAAATATTACCAAAAGAATGAACAGAGTTTATTTCTTTTTCTAAAGTTTGCTTATTTATTTTGAAAGAGAAAAACCAAGAGAGGGAGTGGGGGAGGGGCAGAGAGAGAGGGAGCGAGAATCCCAACCAGGCCCAGTGCTGTCAGTACAGAGCCAGATGCCAGGTTCCAGCCAAGGCACATGAGATCATGACCTGAGTCAAAACCAAGATTTGGATGTTTAACTGACTGAGCCACCTAGGCACCCCTAACAGACCCTAACAGAGTTTCTTTCTGAATGGTAAGATTGCACATGATTTTAATTTTTTTTTTCATTTACTCCTTCATACATTGTCTTTCAACTCACATTATCAAGTGCCTACGCTTTGCTAGTGCCCTGTTTCAGATGCTGTATTGCTACGGTCAGTCAGATGGTCAAGGTCTCTGCCTGATGGGTCTTTTGCTGAGGTGTATAGTTGACAGGTAAACAAATTCATTTGTAAGATAATTTTCACAGGGTTATTGTTATAGGGACATGAAACAGAGTAAGGAGGTAGAAAGTGACTGGGTAGGGAGAGGGAGGCAGAAGTTGCTTTATACAGAGTATGGTCAGAGATCTGAGGAGGTAAGAAATGAACTGAGACCAGGATGGGGAGAGGAAGACAGACCTGTGAAGAGCGATCTGGTCAAAGGCCTGAAGGGGAAGAATAAGCTCCGCCCACATGACAATGGGGAAATGGCCACCAGAGGGCGCATCTTGGAGGGCATGGAAATTTGCCAGCTGGAGTCAAATGTTCATTCTTAATACCCCTGTTGATTTTAGTGTTTTTCTATATAGACATGTTACATGTTTCCAGATATTTTAACTGATGATATGTATAGATCTGTGCTATTCAAAGATACAGAAATAAGTATAAAATGTTTTCAAAGTGAGAAAAGCAGAAAATTAACTTGGAGCTGTATTATAACTGCATTATGTGCAAATGCACATGCATTTGGGCAATGACCAGAAGGTATCATAGCGCAGAACTATGTTCTAGGGGATTAATAATTTTAAAAAATCGAAATCCTTTAGACTTTCAGCTAATTTTTATGGTAATGTAAGGGAACAATTATGTCATTTATTCTAAACCTTCATAAACTTCAGGAACAACTTTTATCTTTTACTTCAAAATTACTGTAATCTGTCATACTTATCTTTATTGTAATGGCCTGGTTTAAGATTACTAATAAGCAAATCTGGACACATTTATTGATAGTATTCTGGACTGTGTATAGGAAAAAATTAACAATGTAAGTCACTGATTATTACTTAATCAGTTGTACAGTTTGGCCACCGCAATATCTTTGCAAAATATCATACAGTGTTTAAATCAGTTACTAGACATGGCAAGTTTTGGGGAAAAATAAACTTTTTTCGGTCTGCTTTGACATATTAATAACTAAAACCAGAAATTATGATTACTGCCTGAATATCTTCCTAGGAGATAAAATGAAATGTTACATGATTTGAAGTTAGGGAGTTTAATGTTTTTGATGTGACCTTGTTACAGAAAACCGGCACTGGAATTTTAAATGGTTGGCACATAATGACAGAGAAGCAAATTTAAGATAGAAAAGTTAGAGCATACGTAGAGGATAATTTCAGTAACTGTGTTTGACACAGGAGATTAAAGTTACCTGATCTACCTTCTGAAAGCACTGTTCAAGATCCTATATATTACATATTTTTAAAATACGGATTTTAGATATTTTTACTACATATTATACTTGAGAGTAGCTTGGTTCTTATCTGCTGAGGACTGATACATTTATGAACAATTGTTGTATGGCAGATTTCTACAACTCTGTGCCTATGCATAACAAGACTGTATCGTACCTTTGAAAATCTGTCAAGAGAGTAGATATGTTAAAGGTTTCTGCCACAATACAAGTTTTTAAAGGAATATAGATAGATTTCTATTATATCATGGAATTAAAATAAGATAGATTGATTCAAAAAATTATGAGCAATTAGTGCAATTTTAATTGAGAGCTGTGGTTCTCTCACAGGTTTATTTATCAGGGCTAAGATCAGGGTGTGCTTCTTTATATTTGATTCCTTTTGATTCTCATTCATGCACATGGAGTTGCTACAGTAATGAAACATTTGAAAGCCCAGCGTTGGTTACTTCTCTGATTTTATATTCAGGAACTTAAAAGTGTTACTATTTATATGTGGTAACTAATTAATTGTCCTGGCTACTGTGCATCATGATCTGAATGTGGAAGAAATGGATAGCGATAAAAGGCTGCGAAAAAACACACACAGGATCTTGCCCGTATTTTCTCGTTAACTTCTACCTTTCACTGCTAAATTTAATGACATACTTAGGAAGGATTTTCTCTTTTAGTGGCTTCAAACCAGAATGCTGTTTTCTCAGTTTAGAATAGTGCAGGCAGTTGTATATTGGACAGTTATCTTTTTTCTCTACATTGGACAGCATACATTATGACTTAAACAGCAATGTCTAGGGGGTGCTCGATCAGTTTTCCTTTCCTCTGACATGAAAAAAGATGTGAAAGACTCTGAAACACCTTATCTTCTCCCCTCACGTGGGAGCTTTAGAAGAGGGCATTGAAGTATGGCCGATTTTATTTTCTGTTGCAGAGCCCTGCAGGCCAGGAAGTAGGTCAAAAACCGCTGACCTTCTGTGAACAATTTCTTCTGGTGATCAGATAGGAAAGGCTTTTGATGCTTGTTCTGTGAGTTCGGAGTCCAGCAAGTGGAAGCCAACACTACTTGTGGTCTTTGGCACGTGAACTTTCATAAAAATATTTCACACATAAATTCCTGAGAGAATATGTCTAGTCCACTTTAATCAACCCCAAATTTGAAACTAAAGTTATAGAGAGAAGCTTTCAGATAGTCAGATGCTTTCAAAGGTAACGTGTGTTTTGAAATTTTTGGATTTTAGGAGAATTTTGAACTATACTTCAATTTGAGAAAGACACTGGCGTATTTTTCTGTTTTATCAAAAGTTACCACTTATACATGTTAGTTTTATGCAAATGTACATTACTTAGGGTAGCCTGTAAGTATCAGTACGTGGAAGGAATGAAGCCAAGGTGAATTTAGCCTGAATATGAAAAATTAATAACACAAAAATTATTGGCTTTCTAATTGTTTCCCAGAAGATGTGGCAATATCTCTACCCCAAGAGTCATTTAAGGAGGCTGTCTTGAACAAAATGCTTAAACTGTGGGCAGGCCCAGCTGATAGGTTTCGGCCCTCTCCAATTCCCAAACACCGGTGATGGTACATCAAGTATCTCTGTATGATACTCGACTTTTGTATGTCCCGGGAAGGGCAAGACTCCTTATAATCCTTGGAGGAATTGTGGGATTGCTATTATGACCCTGTCTTCTCTAGTCTAATGGAAGAGGCACACATTACAGACATTTGGCAAGGGGAATAGCTTCCTTTTCTATTATTCTTCCTTATTAACTACCAATTCCCTCTCCCTGCTCACATTAACCCTGCCTGCCAGGCCCTAGAAATGCAAGTGTTTATTAGGTCCCAGTCTTCTGTACGCTGTCAGTGGTACTTTCTACAGTCAACAGTTCCCCACCATAAAATAATGGCTCTACATGTGGGACTGTGACCTGCAGGAAGTGACTTAACTCCTCTTGGAGTTCAGTGGCTCTCTTTGGAGCTTACCCTCAGATAAGCTGTGAGAGCCTTGGGCTCCATGGATAAATTACGTTTAGAACAAGAAGGAAGAAAGAGATGTAGCTTTTCAGAGGAGGCTGGAGCCAGCCAGTGCTAAGCCAGGTGTTTCTGTCAATGAAGAGCTTTAAGCAGGTAGTAGCAGCACGGCAGAAAAAGCAAAACCTCCTGAATAATTCATCACTGCCCGACGTTCTTTCGAGGCTGTACTCTTATTTATGAACATAGATTATACTGTTATTGATTGCAATCCTCATGGAGGCGTTTCATTAACTAGGAGGTTTGTCTGTTTGCATATGCTTTGTTTCCCCGAGAGTTTCCTTGTATTTGAACAGAAATTTACAGCTGAAGTAAAATTAAAGAGAATCCTCTAACAATTCTGTCTCATTCTGCAATTGGGAAGGGGATTGGAAATGGTTTCCTCTAGATACCCATGGTGTTAAATCGTTTTATTCTATTAATTGGACTGTGATCTGAAAGCGTGATGAAAAACACCCAGAAAAGAAAGTACTCTTCCCCACAACCTCTACGTACATCATTTACTACTGTTATTCCAGACAGATTATCTGAAATTTCAAATAAATTTTCCCATGGTACTTGGATTTCAGAGATGCTTAAAATATCTAAGGGAGTCAGAAAAATGCTTGAATGCTCCACAAACTAGCTCCTAACCACATTAATTCCAAGGGTGTGAGCATTCAGTTGTACTCAGCACTGCATGAATGTTCAGAGGGAATCCAGAATTTGACTCAGGAGGACAAATTGTTCTCTTAGGTGCCTATGAGCAGAAGCATTCTTTCCTAAGAGGGGGCCTGGATGATGCTTGTGGCACAAGATGTTGTGGTAGCTGATTACAGAGAAATGCTAATTTATATCTCATAAACGCACGATGGTGTAAAGGGTGCCACAGCCTGAATTTGGTCTTGGATCATATTTAAACCAGAAACCCTTAGATAAGAGCAGCATTAGACTATGTATGACCAAATCTAAACAGAAATACAAAGACAATTTTCGACTGCAGGAAAGGAAACTCATAAAACTTGTGGAGTATTTGTTTTTGCTGCATTTTGTTGCTGTTGTGGGTGATGATTTATTTGTTTGAAACTTATAAGGCTGAAAAGAAGTGAATCCCCAAAACTCAGAGGGGTCAGGATTTCTCAGATGGCAGTGATGTTCATAGGAAGAGGCTCTTCAGAATGTCTCTGAGCTGCAGTACTTTGAAAATGAAAGAAATAAGAAAGAAGTTCTTATCTGGGTGTGGTCCAGTTGCACAATAACAAAGAAACCCATAGAATTCTAGAAACTCTGCTAAAAACAAATAAAACTAAGCATGCCAAAGCTTCTTGCATACAGAAAGAAAATACTTTGGTTACATACTCATTTATTACAACATTATTGGGTTTCTTTGCACTAAGTGATACATTTTTTTTTCAATGTAAGGTTATTTTTTTCCTGAATGAACTTGTTTTCAAGAGTCAATTACTAAATGAATTAATTCTCTAAGAAGATATGTTGCCAGTTGTTAGGCAAAAAAATTATTCACCACCTGTCCCTTCAGTCGTTTCTCCAGTTATCTTAAAGATTTTATTTCTTTAAAATTTTATTCAAAAATATTTATTTATTTAGTTTGAGAGAGATGGGGGGTGAAGGAAGAGAGGCAGAAGGAGAATCCCAAGCAGGCTCTATGTCTTCAGGGCAGAGCCTGATACAGGGGTAGACCTCACAAGCCCTGAGATCATGACCTGAGTTGAAATCAAGAGTCAGACACCTAACCAACTGAGCCACCCAGGTGCCCCCATTTAAAAGTTTTAAATGGAAATGTGCAAATACATTGCAAATCTAAAAAATATTTTAATTTCCAAAAACACTTTACTTTCACCTTCTGGGGTGCAGTCTTGTTTCTCTGACCTCCATTATTTTCTACTTGAGGTTCAAGAACTCATCCTACTGCTTATCTTTTTGTAAGTTTCATTTGATTTCAATGCATGCTATGAAGGGGCAGTGTGTCAATAGTGTGCCTGACGTGACAGGCCACACTGGCCTCAAGTCAAGTTGTGTTATCCCTGTGTGAAAACTCTTCAGTGGCAAACTTTTTCTTTTGGAATAAATTCTAAACTCCTTGGGGTAGATTTTATGTCTGTGCATAGGTTGCCCTACTCTCATTCTTTGCCCATGACTGCCCCAGGTTAGCCCAAAGTCCCAGGTGTCTGTCAGGCCAGACAGTTGACCACTCAACATGGCGACCGACTTCCTTAACATCCTCCCATTCAGATTTCCTCCTTCCCTCCTTTCGATGATTTCCAGTTGTATGAAATCATCTTATTTTGCTGATCTTCATCTCTTTCATCCATAAGAAAGGAATACTAATATTTCCTTCCATGTTTGTTTTTTTTAACACTAAAAATAGTGTCACTGGGCTGGCATCTCTCTTATTATCCATGAATAGAGTGATACTATTTTTTGAGTTGGATGTTATTTTGGACGACAGGGAGATGGTTATTTCGTCTTGCTGATAGGAACTAAACTAGTATAATTTCAACATGGCAGTTAGTGTATCTTTTGCCTACATCATTCATTCAGTGTTCCTAAGGTTAGATAGGTATATTAAAACATCATAGAAGGCAAGTCCCACCTACCATGTCTCATAAAGGGTAAAGGCTGTAACAAAAACTATTTTTCCTTTTTGTATCCATGCTTTGGGGCCTTTCATCGTTTCATTAAAAAAAAGAATTCAGTGCTTCTCGTTCCTGCTCTCTGCTACATAAACACTTGAGCCCAGGATACATAGACGTGAATAGATATTTTGTTCTGTTAGCTTATAAAGTAGTCCCCTCTTATCCATGGTGGATGTGTTCCAGGACCCTGGCGGATGCCTGAAACCACAGATAGTACCGAACTTTCTCTCTATATTATGTTTTTTTTTCCCCCTACACATATCTACTTATGATAAGGTTTACTTTATAAATTAAGGACAGTAAGAGATGAAAGCAATAATAATAAAATAGAACAATTGTAATAACAACATAGTGTCGTAAAAGCTGTGTGAATGTGGTCTTTTCATGATGGGAGATGATGAGATGAAGGGAGGTGAATGATACACATTGCGAAGTAGTGAAGTAGCGTTAGGCTACCATTGACTGGAGGATATATCAGAAAGAGGATCATCTGCTTCTGGACGACAGTTGACTGCAGGTAACTGAAACCTCAGGGAGTAAGGAATGAAGAAGCAGATGTATTTATTTACTTTCTTTGGGCCTAAAATAGCACTGAGACCCTTATCCTTGTAACTTATCTTACAGGAACGTTAAAAGGTCTGGTGATAGCAATTGCGTCAATTACAGGAGTGTGTAGATGAGGTACTACAGAAAGACATGGTAATTATCGTTGTTTTAGAGAAAAGCATAAAATCCTGACATTCAGTTACCTTTGTAAGAAGTTTACTTTTAAAATCGCTTCATCTCATTTGGCATCTAAACTCACCACAGATGCTTTATGATTTTATGTTTTTAATTAATGTCAACCCCCAGGTTGCAGTGAGAGTTGTTTGATTTCCCTGCCAGAGCCCAGACTGAGAGAATTATGCTGGCAATGAAGAAATGATGATGCCCATTAAGGTTTCAAACTCAAGTTTGAAACATTAACGAAAATCTGTTTATGTGCTACTCTTAGGTTGTCTTCTGCAAAGGGCCCTTCTGATCACCAGAAAAATATCTTTAATATGTATTATCGCTGAAAAATGGACCACATTCATAATTATACTACTATTTCATTGTCTCACATGGCATGTTTTATTTCCTATCCAGTTTCTATTCAGTAAAATAAATTGTTTGAAATTATAAACACTTTTGCATGATTTTGATGGGCTTAAGAGCCGGTAGAGGTTTCTCACAATGCAGAGAAACCTTCAGATTGTGTGTCTCCCTCTCTCTATGCCCCTTCCCCAGCTCATGCTCTGTCTCTCTCTCTCTCAAAAATGAATAGACATGAAAAAAATTAAAAATGAATTTAAAAAGTAGTATTACTTGAACACTTAGTATATGTAGGTCTTTGAAACATGCATATTTCAAAAACAAATAAAAGAAAATCTAGCTGTCAAGAAGTTTGTAGTTTAGTAGAGGAGATTTTTAAAATTGCCTAAATCCAGAGAGTGATGTGGTCCAGGTGATAAATATATAAATATATATTTATATTTATATATATTATATATATATATATACACACACACACAGTGTCAGGGCAAGGATAAATATAAAGAGATATGATGCAATTAAGATCTATTAATATCCATAAAGGAGGGTGTTTCTTAGGTCAATTAATATTCTATAAATGTCAGGCATTGATGTAGGCACCAGGGGTACAGAGGATAACATGAAAGATTAGTAACTTCTTTTATAAAGCAAAGAAGGAAATAAAGAAAATGTAATATCAGATGATGTTAAATAATCTGAAGAAATGTGTTAGAGATTGAGAGGAAGGACATATTATATGGGTTAATCTCCTTAATGATACGGTATTTGAGCTGAGGCTTGAAGATGGAAATTGTCCAGCCAGAAGAAAATCAGGGATGTAGATGTTCTAAGCAGTCAGAGAAAGCTCCAAAGCTCCAAAACGGTCGTATGTTTGCCAGTCCTATTAGTATTTGACTTAGATTCTTAGCTATTGGTAGAACTCAGACACCTAAAGGCAGATGAGTTTGATCTTGCCCTTTTTTATTCCCACAAAACAGCTTCTTTTGTTGGTTATTTCAGAGTGAGTCCAATGTTTTACTCCTCTTCATACAGTTCTTAGTATTCTGGATATTTCCTTTAGGGTATCTAGCTTCTGTCAACAGTGAGTAATTCCTCAGTAAATACAGAAAGAAAAAGGAGACTGCCCCTGGGAGTTAAGAGGAGATGGCTTAAAAATAAAATCACCTAATGGAACAAACACATCATGCATCTAGGGTATGCTCCATTGTTATAAAAAATACAAGAATATTTGCCTTCCATACATTTGGTAATTATGACTAAGATTATAATCCAATTTCCATGTAAATAAAATTTGTTTTCTACACCTCTCTCTTTCCCATTTGGAAATCTTCCCATGCTTAATGTAACGCTCTAGCCTCTGATACAGTAATATCAAGCAATCACTTAACCAAAGCCTTGTAACAGATTTAAAGAAAAAGTTAGACAAGCCAGAAGCATTGAACTATCTCTGAAAAAGTTTTGAAAGATTTAGAAGTGATGCTGGACTTACTTGAGCCTGTTGGCCTATTGCATTCAGTTCCAGACAGTTTTAGTTTGCTTCTGAAAAATAACCGATATGAGTTTTGAAAGGCAAGTTAGTGAGACACTGTGAAATATCTGGTAAGCCAGGAAAGGATGCCAAAATACAAAATTGAAAATCATGTGTATGGAAAGTAAAATCCCTTTGACAAAAGGCATACATTAAGAGACTGCAATGAAAAAAAAAATTAGGTAAAAAGAAATCATTATAGGATAACATTTCTTAATATAGCATAAGTTACAAAAACAAGGTAGTATCCCTTGCGTATTCTAAACTGGCAATGGATTATTTTATACATTTACTTTCTATATCTTATAAGAGGAGAACTTCCTGTCATTGTAAATTTCTGTTTACTGTAAGTTTCTGTTTATTTTTATTCTCTTCTTCCTTACATTTGTTTCAATTCAGTGCACCAATTCTTTTTAAATTAGTTGCATGAAACAATATACGCCTTGAGCAAGATGCCCAAGTATATATGTGTGTTTATTGTGTGTCTTTAATTCTAAGGTCACAACAAGGCCAAATGAGACTTACTATTGCTTTTGTCATTCATACAAAATGATTTCCTTTGGCGATTTAGTTATTTCAGGGTGAACTAAATTTTTCATCAGTGCCTATTATACTGTAAGTATATTTTTTCAGCAAATGGTAAATCTCCAGTAACTGTAGATGAGAAACTGGTGGGTAAGCAAAGGGATACACATTAAAGGTTTTGTTTTTTTTTCCATCAACATCTATGGAATACCCTAAAGGTGTAAGCCATGTCAAAGTTTACTAGGATGAAAATGACACAGCTTTCGTAGGTGAGAAGCTCATATAGCTCACAATTTTACAAATAGTATGTTGAAACAAGTATGTTGTGAGAAGTGCCACAAATTTAAAAAATATATTGTAGGAGGGACAAGTCGCCCTGTTAGAGAAGATTAGAAAATAGAGCTTGGCCTGGATCATAGGGCCGTGCAGGTACCCCTGGGCACACAGGATATGGGAAGAGGCACAGGGCAGGTCAAGGTGGCACTGATTAGGGTCAGCTGGGGAAGTCTCCGGAATGCCACACGGAGATGTGGACCCCAGGCCATAGCTAACCTCGTCCACTTCAATAGGAAGAGAAGTAATCATATATGCATTTTGACAGTAGGCCCTGCTTCATTGAGATCTGAGCCTCAGTCCTCCAATTAACATCCTAGAATGATTCGTTCTAGGTATTTAAAATGAAATGCTCTGTCATCTTCCGCATTCTTATTTCTGGAGTATAATTTTGAAGGAGGTTTCCCCAAATAAAGTGAGTTTTAAAGTAGCATTAATGACGATTTCTTTTTCTCATTGATTGACAGAAGGCTTTATTTTTTTTCATCTTGTTTGGGAAAAAAAGAAAAAAAAAGGTGCTGTTTTTGTTTTAAGAATATAAAGACAAGACAGCATGCCTTTGAACAAAGCTAATATTCCCTCCTTTCCAAAAGGGCATCAATCATTTTGTGGCAGCAGACATTTTGTTGAGATGCTTAAGCCTGTCATGTCTCAGGGGATTTAATCAGAGATTTAGAATATTCTGTTATCATCTACCCAAAGAGATGCTGATTTCAACTGATTTACCATTGTTGCAAAATTTAAGACATGCTCAGAGATTTAAGTTAGAAAACATATGTTATTCATAATTTTTTCTTCATCAATAAAGTAAAATCAGAAGTCTAGCGGTGTCATGCTTTTTACTCAGAAAGGTACAGAGAGGCCTTAGGCACAAGTGAATTTCTGGAAGCAGTAGATTTCATAAATTTGAACTAAATTGTGTCAGGCATGGAGTGCTGCCAAATTCTAATTCATTAGTTCACCGTTTGGCAGAGTTCTGCCTTCTATCATCAGTAAAGCATACAGGTTTCTTGTGGGGCATGGGATGGCCTCACTTTGAAAGGCAGTTTGTGCTTTTATTTAGTGTAAAACATTATTCTTAAAGCAAGCACAACACAAAAAGGTCTTATAAAGATGAAGACAAGATGATGAAATTTTGGAGAACTTGTGAAATATTACAATTTCTCTTCTATAATATCAGATAATATTGGATGATTGTTTCAAGAAGTGAATATATATATACACGCACATATATGGTTATATATATACATATATAGGTTATTTGATTTTGAGAGAGAGAGAGAGAGAGAGGCAGAAAGAGACACACACACACACACACACACACACACACACAATCTGAAGCAAGCTCCAGCCTCTGAGCTGTCAGCACAGAGCAGGATGTGGGGCTCTAACTCACGAACCATGAGATCATGACCTGAGCCAATGTTGGCTGCTTAACCGACTGAGCCACCCAACTACTCCAAGAAGTGAAACAATATTTTAAAGAACCGTTTAATTCAGTTGTATCATCTTGCAAGGAAGAATTATCTCTTTAGAGGCTCCTGAGTGGCTCAGTAGGTTGAGTGTCTCTGACTATTGATTTCAGTTCAGGTCGTGATCCCAGGGTAGTGAGATTAGGCCCCACATCAGACTGTGAACTGAGTGTGGAGTCTGCTTAAGATTCTGTCTCTCCCCCTGTCTCTCTCCCCAACTAGTACGCACTCTGTCTCTCTAAAATAATAAATAAATAGGGGCGCCTGGGTGGCTCAGTCGGCTAAGCGTCCGACTTCAGCTCAGGTCATGATCTCACAGTTCGTGCGTTCGAGCCCAGCATTGAGATCTGTGCTGACAGCCAGCTCAGAACCTGAAGCTGTCTTCTGATTCTGTATCTCCCTCTCTCTCTGACCCTCCCCTGCTCACACTGTCTCTATCTCTCCCTCAAAAATAAATAAAACATTAATTTTTTAAAAAATAATAAATAAATACATAAATAAAATAAATGAAATAAGTGATATGGGGACCCTGGGTGTACCTTAGCCATGATGCCTTAAAAAAGAGTGTGGTCCAGAATTGAGTGGAGATATTCCCTTCAGTTCCACTGGTTGCTACTTTTTGAGTTCTTTACAAGTCCTTAAAAGCCTAAATTCCCTGAGCTTAATGACATTTTTCTCCTGATTATTATTTGCCTTAGTTTTGATCAATTGATAAGGGTTTTTTTTTCTTCCTCTAATGATAAATTCTTTTTTCTTCCTCTAAGTATTGAGCAAAAAGCTTTCCCAGCTTCTAAAAGGGAAGGATTCCCCCTTGTTAGTTGCTGTATGAAATGAGGTCCTTAGATCAGATGAGGTCTTCCAGTTCTAACATTATAGGGTTTTAGAATGCACTGCTTTCTTTTAGATTTCCTACCCAAGTCAGAATCATGCCCATTTCTTTTGAACCAGTCGTCAAACAAGTTACAGCTACTGATTTGCAAGGAGAAACTGACCCTGTTCCCCATGCATTGCTCAGACACATACACCTACATCCAGCACCCCATGAGGAGAAATGGCAAGGGAGTTAGGAAATATGGTTGTGTTCCTTCACTACATTAAATATGAATAGCCCTAAAGAGGAAGAAATGTTATTTTTTTTCTTCAAGGTTTTTTTTTGTTTGTTTTTGTTTTTGTTTTTGTTTTGGTCATCTGCTGTAAGCACAGTGTTGTACTAAGCTGAAATGGGGGAATATAAAAGTGAAAAAAGAGTCTGTCTTACCAGAAGTTTGTCTCTAGTAAGAGAACACACAACAATAAATGGACCTATTTCAAGATAGAGATAAAAAACCCACAAATGTGATAGAATCCAGGAGCCCTCGATATTCATGGATGGGATAATTTTGGGTAGAAAGACCAAAGAGAAGCCTCAAGAAGAAGATGAGGATTTCACTGGATTTTTAAACAATGGAAGACTTTTCTGGGTTAAAATAGGTAAAAGCAGAGGACAAGGCCTTGGACAGCAGAAGTCCTATATGGTGAATGTCGAATTCAGTTTTTCCATGGATTAAGTTTTATTTATGGAGTGGACAGTTGGAGAGTAACTGGAAAGTCTCGGGAAGAGGACAGTCACAATTATAATTGGTGAGATAAGGCTAATCTGGTGTGGCAGGTAGGTTGGATTAAAAAGGATTAGTTACTAACTCTGCTTGCAAATATGCAGTGGAAAGATACGGTCTTCTAGAGTTCTTGTCGGGTGGGTGAATACCTGTGCTTGCAAAGGGTGAGTTCTAGTTTGTCTGTTTTCCACTGGTTTTTATGGTTAGATAAAAACAAGTCTTCATTAACTGTAAATGGTTTTCTACTTATTTACAAATCATTATTCTCATGCCCTGATATAATTACAGGCACTTATTTTGGTGTGTTGTGGTTAAGAATCACGTGACTTAAATAAATTATACTTATTGATTTAGCAAAACGAAGGGGGGGCGGGCAACATGGGGCCATTGAAAGAAATAAGAGACCAATGAAAATATTTCTTGGTAACATTTGTTCAAGATAGCTTCATTATGCCTTCATTTTACTTGTCAATGCAGTCAAAATACGTCTTAAGAGGTGTAACAATTTCTATTAGTTACGATTTTTTGGACTTATTATGGAAACCAATGCTTTAGACTTTTTGTTTTGATTAAAACTAAAATTATGTTTTATCATTAAAATAAGGACTGAAAATATTCCTCCCTACAGATGACCCTTATAAACACTTTGTTTAGAATTTTGACATTAAAGGTGAATGTCAGATATTCCTGCCAGTAGGAAGTTCTGTAAACTCGAGTCTTAGTTTCTTTATCCATAAAATGGGGATAAAAATATAATCCAGGGTGTTTGTAAGGATTAAAAACAATAATTTGTGTGAAATTGTCTAGCTAAAAGCAGAGTTTTTAAAACTCTATACAAAGACAATTTTATTACTACTGCCATTGCCTACTTTTAAAATTAATAATCTTAGATTACTTTCAAGATAGTAATCTTAGATTAATAGACAATTGATTAATTATTAATTAATAGGATTTTAAAGTGGCTTTTCTTCATGGAAATTGCAATTTCCTCATGATTTTAGGTCAATAAGTAATCACAAAAAAATCAAACAAAAACTCATGGCTATTAATATTTGTAGTTTGATTTTCCCTGTAACATTACTTGTTTTTTTTTTTTTATAAAAGTATTTGTTTGCTTAGGCTTGTTTGTTTGCTTTCTTGTAAAAGTGATGATGATGACCTCGGGCGCCAGGCTTGAAATAAGATTATCTCACTGAATTATCATCACATCTGTAAAGCGGGCACTTCTGTACACCTTTCATAAATAAAATGAAAATGAGACTTAGACACAATAAAAACAACACGTTTGATGCAATGGAACTAGAGAGCGAAGCAGAACCCAGGTGAGGAGTGAGCGGGGGAGCCCGTGTCCTTGCTCTATGATGCTTGCTGTCTTCATACTGTTAGTATGAAGGTAGCCTTTGAAGGATCAAGGGTCCTAGGAGGAGCGATCTCTACCTTAGCACTTTCCCACCTAATTACTCCGTTACTATTACTTCAAAAGATCTAGCAACACTGTCGGCACATGATTGCTTCATAAATAGAGTTGCAGAGTGATTGGAGTCGGCTGAGACTTGGGTGCTCAGGTTTGAGGACCACCTTGGGGGGGTGGTGAACATGGCACCTCTCTTGCCTCATTCTAGTTGTTTCCCTGTAGGCGATGTTCAGTAAAAGTTTGTTTCATCAGATAATTCCATGCTTGATTCGAACTGACAAAATCATGGGATAATTTTCTATCCTCGGAATGAAAAACTCCGTATAATACATTTTTGAAGATCAGGGGAATTTGTCCATTTGTTGTATTCATCCTTGGATAGTTTTCAGTAGCTGTATTTTTGCAATTTAATATATAAACTCCAACCTTTAAGAACATGAAACCTCCAGGCCTTGATCAATTTTTCTTGGGCTTTTAATGGTAAATAAAAATGTCTTTATGACAAGTGTAAAGAATGTAGAGAAGGACTTCAAAGGCCCTGGAAGAAAACTATGACTGATGCAAGAAATGCCAAGTTTTAAATGCAAATGAATATGTTGATTGATTCAGAAAAGTGGTAATTTTAAAGAGAATGTTGGTTTCTTTTGCCTTAATCTTTTCATTTAAAATTAAAACTCATACAAGCATTCTAACCAAATGCTGGTTATTGCATATAACAAGGAACAACATAATTACTTTTTCCTTTTCTTTTTTTTTCCTTTTCTGTATTTCATTGCACATGTGCATGCTGCTGTTACCTAGGAGAGGAAGTAGTGTACATCAGCTGTAAAAATCCAAAGAATAGAGGAAATTCCTGTAATTGGTCCCTAACTGTCTGGGGAAAGCTGCTTCACACATAGAAGTGGTCTTGAACAAATTTTATTCTGTAGTATGTTTCCTCCAAATCACAAAGGGGAAGAAAAATACAAATTCCAATTAATGTAATTTTGCAGGAGAAAAAAAAGACATGGAAGGTATTCTTAACATCTTAGATATGCTTATAAATTCTGAAAGCCACTGAGACTTAGTGACTTCTGAGGACTTAAAGTATGTTAAAAAGATAGACCCGCATTTAAATGCTGATCTCAACTTTTCACTGGGGACCACTAAAAAGCCTTTTAGAAGAAAAGACCAGGATCAGCAAAACATGAAATCATTATAGCAGCAGACTTTCTAGGTCTGCTTTACATTATACTTTTGAAAAGGACATTTGTTTAAGAAGATGATAGTTTCATCCTGCATGTAATGCAGGCTCATTTACAGGGGAGTAAGGAGCCAGTTGGAGAAGGATGGAATACTATGACAGTGAGTTTACAGACCAAAACTGCAAGGGAACTCGCCCAGACCCCAGCTATTTCTTAGCAATTCATCTGTGAAGGCATTTTCTAATACCTAACGGGGTCAATAAAATGAACAGCAGTCTCTGCTTGTAAATGTGTCCCTGAAATAAAAGGAAATGATTTTGGCTATTGGAAAGGTTGCTGTTGTGGTACAGGCCCCAAACTTCCTTGCCTTCTTTCAGAGTCACTCCATCTCAGTTGTTATTCCTTTTCATTAAAAACAACAATAACAGGAGCGCCTGGGTGGCTCAGTCAGTTAAGAGTCCAGCTCTTGGTTTCTGCTCCAGTCATGATCTCACATTTCCTGAGTTTGAGCCCTGCATCTGGCTCTGAGCTGAGAATGCAAACTGCTTGGGATTCTCTCTCTCCCTCTCGTTCTGCCCCTCCGCCACTCATTTGCTTGCTCTCTCCCTCCCCCCAAGTAAATAAACTAACAACAACAACAAATGTGAATAGCTTACCCTCTTTAAGCTCATTAACACAGCTGTGAACATTAGCCAAAGAGATCACTTTAAAGTAAGACAAGCATATTGTCCCTCCAGCAAGAGCGCAGAGTGTGCGGTTAGATGTGACCAACCAGCACGGCATGGCTATCCTAGTAAATACACTTCATGGTCTTCTGTGTGTACTGCAGGCTTCGTCTCTCTTTCCTCCTAATCCCACTCCCACCTGCACTGCTAAAAAAAGGAAAAAAAAAATACCCCAAGTAGATTTAAATAATTGCAAAAGATAAAGATGTCTTTCCGAAAACGATCATTTTCATTCACAAACTGAAGGTCTGATGAGAAAGTTTAAGCATCCGATTTTCAGCTGTTGAAAATAAGAAGTAGAATAAAAAAGAGTGCTAAGTCTAAAAACAATGGCAAAAGAAATCTTTTCAGATGAACTGTAATACTTGCGGAACAGATAAAATGCTGTAGGCTAGATGAGGGGAGCAGAGAAAACGGTCCATTAGAGCATCTTTCCTACATTGTTTATCTACTCTGTATGTATAAAAATGCTTCTACTTGCCTCTGGGCACCTATATAACAAAATTCAGAACCTTGAAAGAATAACTAAACTTAAAAAAGAAAGCCAAAAATCACAGTTGTTCCTTGCCAAACTAGAATCTCACTTCCTATCAGAAAAAAAAGAGAGGAGAAGGAAAAAAGCTGCCTCACTATTTACTTTATGAAAATGTTTAGGAAAAAAAACTGCTCTTAAGTGGAAGTTTGTTTTGACTGAAGGAGGCTTTTCTGGCAGAGTACTTTTAATAAAAGAGAAAGAAGTTGCCAGTTATCCACAAGCATTGAAAGCATTTCAGAATTGGAACCCTTTCATAAGTCCTTAATGTAACCACTGCCGCTTCTAAATGTGAACAGTCTCAAAGATTCCTGGAAGGATCTATTTTGGAAAGGGTCATTTGCCGGCTTCCGATGTTCCATGCATATTTTCTGTGCACTTTACAAAATTTACTGAGCAGATGATTTTTCAAGATTTCCATTGACATAAATAATGGCAGAAAGCCTGAATCGAGATGTCCATCAGAGCAAACCAAGGACAATCATTCTGGTTTCTTTGTTTGTTTTGTCTTGGTTTGCTTTTTTTTTTTTTTTTTTTTGGAATTTGGCTTCAAAATTACACTAGAAATTTGATTTGGAGGAAGGAACATATGGCATGTGTGATATCCTCCATTGGATAAATCATCCTATGTCCACATATTAATTTATATGCATTTTATGCATGCTTAGTTTTGCAACATCTTAATGAGTAAAGTAAGCCATCATGAGCAGTAGCTTCATTACATACAGTCTTAGGAAAGGTTTTATTAGACACAGGGATTTCTGCTGTTACTCAATATCAAATATAACAGAGACTCTTTAGCATGAATTTCCTGGAAACATTTGAAGACATTTCAATGTCATTTTATGTTGACTGAAAGAGAACGTGGACTATTTCCTCAATTACCTGCCTAAAACATTCAGTGAAAAGAGACCTATTAAATCTGAAGATTAAAGGCAAGCCTGCTTTATAGCAGACAAAATTAATTCTTAAACTTATTGCCTTGCAAGTTAAGAGCAAAAGACTTTCTGATTACAGATATTAAGATCCTATAATGTCATCCTTCAAAAGCACGTGTTAATCTAAAATCCTTATAAAATATGATTTTGGTGTCATTTTATTGACAGATATATCATCTCTTCTGAAGTTTGAGAAATGTCATTGAAGTGACTTTCTAAACACTTTAGGGAGACTTTTCATTCATTATACTAGTTTATTTTATATCCTATAAAAAATAGTACAGTAACCATCATGTAGTAATTTGACTTTGAACTGGACTACTTTGCATTAATGCTTCTCTTAGACTTTATCCATAAAAGATTCCAGTTACTTATTTCTGGATTTGAAAAGTTATGACACGCTCATCTGAATATATGACTGAAACTTCCAAAGGTTTTCTTTGTGTAGTCTACAATTTTATACCATAAAACCTATAGTATAAACTGCAGTGTGGATGATAAATTAATAGGATAAGCTATCCTGTACTATTAGGCATGAAGGGTCTCTACTTGTTATGGAGAAATCATATTTTGGCTTAATTAAGACTGTTAAGCTTCTCTGGTACTAAATGAGCACCTAAAATCCCTCAACATTCCTATCATGTATGAAAAAGGAAGAACAAAAAAATTTGACAAGGTAAAAATAATTAATTCTTCACTTGGAAGAAGCCTAAGAATCTTACTAGAGAGATACTTCACTTAAAGTATCTTGTTCAGACCAAATCATGAGTTCTTGAAGAAATCTATTTCTTTGGTGTTTGCTACTAATATTTAGACAGTCCTCCAAAGAATGCTTTGGGCAATCATCAATACATGTTGGAACAGATTTTTTTTTTTTTTTTTT